>NW_026000000.1:11627201-11636878 GCF_001458135.2 Marmota marmota marmota | reverse complement strand
GGCTGTCACAGGTCTGTTTACCTTGCACGCGCGAACGGCGGCTCTGCCCTGCCCCTCCTACCACGCCCATGTACCACTGGGTCGCGGGTCTGCCCACCTTGCGGGTGCGGGTGGCGGCTCCGCTCCGCCCCCTCTCCAATTGGGGTCACGCGGTCACCACACTGGCGAGCCGCTGGGCCTGCTCCAGGCACTGGCGGCGGCCCGGCTCCTCCCCTCTGGCTCGACTACAAATTGAGGAGACTCGGGTGTCTGTGCCTCACCCCCCCTACCAGGAGACCAACTGTTTCTGTCGCCGCTGGTATTGATGAAGTTCTCTCCTCCGCCGCTTTCTGCTGACATCAGATCTCTGCCATGTTGGTATCCTATGCAAATGGCAGCATTTCGTTCCCCTTGCCGGGCAACCAAAGCAACGGGTGAGTCCTGACCGGCCCTCAGCAGGACCCGGACCGAGAAGCAGTTTCCGTCTGCTTTTTTTTTAATTAATTTTTTTAGTTGTTGATGGAACTTTATTTAATTATTTAATTTATATACAATGCTGGGAATCAAACACAGTGCCTCACACACACTAGGTAAGTGCTCAACCACTGAGCCACAAACCCAGCCCCACATATTTGCTTTTTTAAAAAGTTGGGGGTTTTTTGTTTGTTTGTTTTCGTTTTGTTTTGTTTTGGGTACTGGATGGAACCCAGAACCTGGAACATGCTAGAGGAGTGCTCTATCACTGAGCTAAACCCCAAGCCCTCACATTTCTTGACAGATAAGCTGTATGTAGTTATTAAATAAATGTATATACAGATATTTAATGGTTAGTTAAGTTTAGCTGTGAAGGCACCTGGACATTAAACAAACATGTTTTTTCCACCAAAAACTCCAGCTGGCTCAAGCTGCAAGTGGTCCTGTTCAGTCCAGTGTTAAAGGTGCCCACAGGAAAACTGAGAGCCTGTCGTCCCCCGTACCCATAGTCAGTGAGGACATTGAATGGGAAATGCAAGAAAGTGACAGCCATGGTATGAAATGTATAATAAGCTCTCTCCTAAAACCTGTACAAAAATTACTTCTTTCACTTTTACCTACCCTGAGGTAGATTATTCTACCAAGTTCAAGTAAAGGAAACTAGAGCTCAAGAAAGAACAGCTGGCACACCGGTAACTTTACAAATCATCACAATGAAATGAGATTGGGTAGGCTAGACCTGATCTTGAAAACTTCAGAGCTTGGGATATAGGTCAGTGATGGAGCGCTTGCCTACTACATACACGAAGCCCTTTGTTCCATCCCCATTAGACAGAGAGAGAAACAGAGAGACGTGCGGCACGCCAGAGAACAGGCTTCAGGTTTGAACAAATTTCTAGCCACCGAAATCTACTCCGGGTGCAAATGTCCAGTACCGAGAGGAGCTGCTGGGAGGGTAGGAATGATGCTGAGACAATCCTTCATCGCCCCCTTTTGACCATTGGAGGTAAAACTGGCCGATCTCCCACAAATGAAAACTGCCAAAGGATTCCACACCCTCAGAGGCTAGGCCCGGGAAAGCGCCCCAAGTGAATGAAAAGCCCTCACTTTATCACTTTGTGTCTGGTGGTACTGTGTCCAGAAGAGGGAGCTATTGAGCTTGGCCTGGACCAAGGAAATTCCAGCGAGACAAATACTGGGAGGCATTGAGAAACACTTGGAAATGCAAAGACGCAGAATAAAGATGGAAACAACTCAGACTTCAGGAGACAGACAGAAGAGCTCTACTCTGTTCTTCCTCTGAACTTGTAGCCAATCTACCCACCCTAGTCTCTCACCTCAATTCTAGAAACTCCTGGAAGCTTCAATTCCTGATTCATTCTGGAATTTGTTGGTACAAATGGGCTTGTTGTGGGACTTACCCAGGCTGGACCAGGATTATTCTGGTAGGTAGGGTTCAGCTTTACTGCTTCCCAAGTTCAGCTGTTATGTCTCTGTACCTCTGTTATGTCTCTGAAAGAGAATCTTTCTTTCTTCGAGAAAGTATGTTTGTCTTAAAAAGTGTGTGTGTTTGTGTGTATGTATATGACATATACCTATGAATGACATATATATCAATGACAAAAGTAAATATATATGAATGAATGATATACATATATGAGTATTTATATTCTTTCTATATATAAATGTATGTATATATGTGTGTACATTCTTTTTGTTGTTTTTGTTAATAACACCAACTCAACATGATGGCGCACAGTTGTAGTCCCAGCTCCTTTGGAAGCTGAGGCAGGAGAATCACTTGAGACCAGAAGTTTTAGACTCCTACCAACATAAGGAGTTAAGAACTTGGGCTGGGGGTAAAAGCTCAGTGGTAGAGTGTTTGCCTAGCATATGAGGCACTGGGTTTGATCACCATAGATCCCCAGCACAGTTTCCCTCCCCAAAGAAGTGGCCTCATGGGGCCCCACATCAGCACTTAGCAGGCTCTGGAACATGCTGGAAAGTGAATGGGGAGGGACTAGAGAAAGTTAGAGATGCAAACTCCCTCCCCTGCAATCTGCACTGAGAAACTTTCCCCTGCACTCTCATACCTTCCCCCACCTCATGCACCTGCCTCAGGCCACATTCCGGTTTCTTCCACAAACACTGCCACTGCTGAGGCCAAGATTCTGGATCCTGACTGCCTGAATTCTAATTCTGGTCTGACCACTTAGTAGCAAGTGATTACCTTTCTGTGCCTCAGTTTTACCCCATATATATGGAATACTCATAGCATCAATTTCACTGAAAAGAATGAAGAACAGGGCTTTGGAGTTAGACTGGCCTTAGGGAAGATACTTCAGTTTCTCATCTGTAAAAGCAGCACAAGGGCTCTAAACCCTTAGGTGGGAGGTATCTAATTAAGCTTAATGCAAGACTTAAGACAGGAGGTTTAGCTACAGTGACTTTCCAAAATTCTCCTCACCTCTTCTGCACACAGTTAGCTCCTACCTCTCCTCTTGGTCCCTCCCTCCCCATAGAATCCTGTCTGCCTATTTTATGGCTGCTAATCCCCCCAAATAATCCCTCAATCCTCATCACACACAGACTGCCCAAACAATGGATGATTGCCAGTCCTGGAGAACAGCACCCCCCAACACACACACACACACACACACACACACACAGGCTGCCCTGCATCTAGCTCTTGATCCTTCAAAGAATCTCTCTGTTCCCTCTTCAGAAAATGGCTGTACCACCTCCATCAAACACCTCCCCTGTCTTCCCCAAATAGCCACCCTTTTGCCTCTTCAAGGGGAACAGCAACCTTAGAAGAATCTTAATTATGCTAACAGTGCCCTAGCTGATTTTCTTGTGTATCCTAATGTACAATCAATTGAATAGGTTATACCCACTGCAGCTGAAGAGCCTCATTGTTACCCAGATAGTGGAAGCCTCCCTCAAGAACCCCATCACCTCACTTTGATTCTTCAGGGTATGGGATGGGGCAGAGACAACCCCAGTCTGAATAATACAGTTACCTTTAAAATTGTGTCTACTCTGTACTTCCATATTTAGTTTTACTACATATATAGTCTTGAATTTTACTTATATGCTGTCTTTGCATCCTCCTTTCAGTCATACTCTGATATTTACACTACATTAGGTATATGTGACTCCAGTTCACTCAGTTTATGTGGAATAAGGTCCTTATTATTACCCACAAAAAATATGGTAATTATCTTTCTCTGCTCAATTGAGAAAATGTCTTTTGTTAATGGAGATTTGTGTTGTTTTTGTTTGGCTGTTTGGTTTAGTTAAGTATTGTTTTGGTTTTTCTATTAAAAACAGTCTTTATATGGAAAAGGGGGGGAAAACTGTTCTTGACAAGACCTTTTCTGCCCTCCTGAAATTTATTTAAATCCCATGCACCCCCACAACCTGACCCCCTTACACACAGCCAGTCCTCTCCTGCTTAGATCCCCACCTATGATCAGACTCCTATGCCTAGCTACCGTACATGGCTAGAGGATACCCAAGTTATAGACCCCTCTTTTCAGACCCTCCCCATGTTCTTTCCCCACACTCAGGCCTTAAAGCTGCCCCTACAATCCCCCACAGCTGAGGCCCCTCCCATGCCCAGCCCTGCCCCCATCCCTTAGGCCCCCAAGGTAGTTTCCCAATGTCCCAGTACCTCTGCATTCCAGGCCTTCCACACCTGCAACCCAGTCCATCCTCCCCCATGTCCCAGCCCCCACCCCACATCAGGCACTCCCATAGTCTTGCTATTCCCCAAGGAACAGGGCCTTCCCAACTGCTGTCCCTCTCTCCGCTCAGGTCCCCACCTCATACCCAGACTGCCCCAAGCCCTCTTCAGGCTAGACCCACTTAGGGCCCCCTCCAAAAGCCTTTGGAGGTTTGGTGGCAGCAATGTGGCTAATGAACCTGTCAATTCAAAGACCAGGCACTGCGCAGGAAGACTTCAAACACCCTGGAATCTTGCTGCTCATTATTGAAAACACTTAATAGAGATCTTCCCAAATTTGACAACATCCAAAACTTTTGAGACATTAACAATAATAAATGGTGAGGCTGAAAGCAAATTTTCCCTTTATGTGTGTGTGGGTGTGTGTGTGTGTTATTGGGCATTAAACCAAGGAGTACTCTACACTGAATTATATCTTCAGCCCTTTTATTATATTTTTTATTTTGAGACAGCGTCTTGTTAAATTGCACAAGCTGGCCTTGAACTTTGAATCTTTCTTCCTTAGTCTCCCAAGTTGCTGGAATGATAGGCATGCACCAGGAACCATGTTTTCTAAGCTTTCAATAAATTTTTTTTTCAAGGAAGGATAGTAGAATGAAATAGACATTATTATTACTGTGTGTATATATGTGACTACATGACCAATATGATTCTGCAACCTGTACACTCAGAAAAATGAGAAATTATATCCCATCTGATTCAAATGTATGATATGTCAAGGTCATTGTACTGTCATATGTAACTAATTAAAGCAAATTTAAAAAAAAAAAAAGAAGTACATCAATCACATTGGAGGACCCATTGTCTTCCATTCTCTTTCTCATAAAGTATTCTAATATTCTAAGTTGCTGTATGAAGCAATGATGGTGATTATGCATTAATAATGTGACAGGCAATTAATTTTTTTAAATTTTTGGAATTTTCTTGTTTTTTTTTTTTTATTTGGGGGATTTGTTCTAATTGGGTTTTTTTTTTTTTGAGGGGGGGTACTAGGGATCGAACTCGGGGGGCACTCCACTACTGAGCCACATCCCTAGTCCTATTTTGTATTTTATTTAGAGACAGGGTCTCACTGAGTTGCTAAGCGCCTTGCCTTTGCTGAAAATGGCTTTGAACTCTCAATCCTTCTGCCTCAGCCTCCCCAGCATGTGTACCACCATGCCCGGCGAGGACTTTTTTTTTTTACTTACTTTTACTTTTTACACAAATGGTGTGCAACTTTTCATTAACTTTTCATTTCTCTGGTTGTACGTGATGTAGAGTCACACCATTCGTGCAATCATACCCACACATAGGGTAATAATGTCCATCTCATTCTACCACCTTCCCCCCACACACACATACACACCCTCCCCTCCTTTCCTCCTCTTCTGCCAAATCCAAAATTCCTCTATTCTTCCCTTGTCCCCACCCCCCAATATGAATCAGCATCCACTTATCAGAGAAAACATTTGGCCTTTGGTTTTATGGGATTGGCTTACATTGCTTAGCATGATATTCTCCAAATTCATCCATTTACCTGTAAATGCCATAATTTCATTCTTCTTTAAGGCTGAGTAATATTCCATTGTGTATATATACAACAGTTTCCATTCATCTATTGAAGGTCATCTAGGTTAGTTCCACAGTTTAGCTATTGTGAATTGAGCTGCTTGCTATAAACATTGAGGTGGCTGTATCATTGTAGTATGCTGATTTTAAGTCCTTTGGGTATAGACCGAGAAGTGGGATAGATGGGTCAAATAGTGGTTCAATTCCAAGTTTTCTAAGGAATCTCCGTTCTGCTTTCCAAAGTGGTTGCACCATTTTGCAATCCCATCAACAATGAATCAGTATGCCTTTTTCCCCACATCCTTGCCAGCACATATTGTTGCTTGACTTCTTCATTCTGACTGAAGTGAGATGAAATCTTAGAGTAGTTTTGATTTGCATTTCTGTAATTGCTAGAGATGTTGAAGATTTTTTTTTTCATATATTTATTGATCTATTGTATGTCTTCTTCTGTGAAGTGTCTGCACATTTCCTTAGCGCATTTATTGATTTGGTTATTTGGTTTTTTTGGTGTTAAGTTTTTGTTTTTTTTTTTTCTTTTAAACATTGATTCATACTTGTTTTCTATGCAACATGTTCAAGAGATCTTTCCACATCAGCACATTAGTTCCCGTGATTTCTTTTTTTCTTTTTAAAGAGAGAGAGAGAGAATTTTAATGTTTATTTTTTAGTTTTTGGCAGACACAACATCTTTGTTTGTATGTGGTACTGAGGATCGAACCCGGGCCGCACGCACGCCAGGCAAGCGCGCTACCGCTTGAGCCACATCCCCAGCCCATGGTGTTAAGTTTTTTGAGTTCTTTATATATCCTGCAGTGCTCTATCTGATGTGTGTGTGGTAAAGATTTTCTCCCATTCTGTTGGGGCTCTCTTACATTATTGTTTCCTTTGTTGCAAAGAAGCTTTTTAGTTTGAATCCATCCCATTTATTGATTCTTAATTTTATTTCTTGCACTTTAGGAATCTTATTAAGGAAGTCAGGTCATAAGCCAACATGATGAAGATTTGGCTTGCTTTTTCTTCTGTTAAGTGCAGACTCTCTAGTCTAATTCCTAGTTCCTTGATCCACTTTGAGTTGAGTTTTATGCAGGGTGAAAGAAAGAAATTTAATTTCATTTTGCTGCATATGAATTTCCATTTTTTCTCAGCCCCTTTTGTTGAAGAGGCTATCCTTTCTCCAATGTATGTTTTTGGCACCTTTGTCTAGTATGAGATAACTGTATTTATGTGGGTTTGTCTCTGTGTCATCTATTCTGTAACATTGGTCTACATGTCTATTTTGGTGCTGATACTATGCTGTTTTTGTTACTACAGCTCTGTAGTATAGTTTAAGGTCTGGTATTGTGCTTCACTCTTCTTGCTAAGGATTACTTTGGCTATTTTGAGTCTCTTATTTTTCCATATGAATTTCATGATTGCTTTTTCTATTTCTATGAGGAATATCATTGGGATTTTGATTAGATTTGAATGAAATCTGTATAACACTTTTGGTAATACACATTTTGACAATATTAACACATTTTGACAATATTAATTTTGCCTATCCAAGAAAACAAGGGAGATTCTTTCATCTTCTAAGATCTTCTTTAATTTCTTTGTTTAGTGTTCTCTAGTTTTCACTTTTTTGTTACATTGATTCCCAAGTGTTTTTGTTTGTTTGTTTGTTTGTTTGTTTTTTGAGGCTATTATAAATGGGGTAGCTTTCCCAATTCCTTTTTCAGAGGATTTATCCTAATGTACAGAAATGTACTTGATTTATGGGTGTTGGTTTTATATCCTGCTACTTTGCCTTCTTTTCCCCCTTTCTTTTTATTATTAAATGTCAATGTTCTATTTTTAAGTTTCTCTGTCTTAACTTTTGACCAATCCATATTTGATTGATAAGAAGCCAACGAACTATGAATCCAGAAAAGGATATTAAGCAGTATGTGTTGGTCTGTATTTGTGTAATTATTTCAGAATAGAATAATCCACTATTGTAAACAGTCTAAGTAAAACCAGAAAACCAGATTTTCTACCATATTAATTAAAGTTTATGGTTACACATACTTACAAAACTTTTACATCTATGGGACTGGGGTTGTGGCTCAGAGGTGGAGCACTCTCCTAGCATGTGCGAGACCCTGGGTTCAATCCTCAGCACCACATAAAAATAAATAAAATAAAGGACTTTATTTTATTTATTTTACTAAAAAAATAAATATTTTAAAACAAACTTTTACATCTAAAGAATTTTTATATTGAAAAGATATTGAAATTAAGAATTTTGATACTGCCTGGTTATTTATTCATTAATTTTATATTTGGGGTAGAAATTTGTAATGTTTAAATATGTCAGCAGGGCTGGGGATGTGGCTCAAGCGGTAACACGCTCACCTGGCATGTGTGCAGCCCGGGTTCGATCCTTAGCACCACAGACAAACAAAGATGTTGTGTCTGCCAAAAACTGAAAAATAAATATTGAAATTCTCTCTCTCTCTCTCTCTCTCTCTCTCTTTAAAAAAAAAATATTTTAACAAATAAATAAATAAATAAATATGTCAGCATTGATTTGCATGTAATGGCCCTTGATATTTTTATTTAGCTAAAATACCAAAAGGTATATTAATTTTCTTCTAAAATTATTAACAAAATTATATTTTGTTTCCATACGTGGTAGTTGGCTTATCAACTTTCATGGTTATTAAAATCCATGATTATTAAAATTTTATGGTTATTAGTCCTTTCTTTTCTTACTCAGGGCCCCTCACATGGTAGCAAGGAACCCACCACTAAGCTAAACCCTCAACCTTTTTATCTAACTTTTAATAATTCTAAATAAATATGAAGCCTAGCGTGGTAGCATACACCTATAATCCCAGAGACTCTGGAGGCTGAAGCAGGTGGATCATAAATTTAAGACCAGCCTCAGCAATTTAGTGAGGCCCTGTCTCAAAATAATAAATTTTTAAAAAGAACTGTGGATAGGATTAGCAGTAAGTGCCCATGGATTCAATCCCTGGTACCAAAAATAAATAAATAAGTAAATATAAACTTCAGACAAACCTGGTACATTCACAAGTTTGTGTTCTTTTCTTAGAGATAACCCCCATATTTTGCTGAATTCAGCTCCCACTTCTGGATCTGCCTTCCTGTTCCTGGGGCAGGATTGTATGTTATTTTGAGGGATAGAAGGGGACACTGCTAATGGGCACCATGTTTGCAGAACAGTAGCTTTTACAAGCAATGCCAATTTTTTTCCAAGGTAGGAGCACCAATTAGAAATGGAAAGAGCCTAGTAAAAGGTATTAGTCATTACTGTTGGTAAACAGGTAGAAAATGGCAAACTCCTCCATCCCTCCAGGAAAAACCGGTTCTCCAGCTCCTCTGTGGTATCCATGATGGCTTTGGATCCTCAGCATGGAAAATCCCAATGTTGTTCATTAGAAGTTAATATATTAATATTTTACTAATTTATGAAGGACTTAGAGGCAAATAATAGCACTTAAGAATTTATGTTTTGGCTGGGCATGGTGGTGCCCCTGGCTGGGTGCCATGGTACATGCCTGTAATCCCAGTGATTTGGGAGGATAAAGCAGGAGAATTATGAGTTCAAAGCCAGTCTCAGCAACTTAGCAAGACCCTGTCTCAAAATAAGCAAAAAAAGGGTTGGGGATGTGGCTCAGTAGTTAACCACCCCTGGGTCCAATACAAAAAAAAAAAAAAAGGGGTACTTTGTAGTCCCAGATACTCCAAAAACTTAGGCAAAGGAAGTCACTTAGGTTTCAGTAATTCCAAGGTCCAAACTGGGGCAACATAGTGAGACCCTGTCATCAAAAATAATATTACTGGGGCTGGGGATGTGCTCAAGCGGTAGCAGCGCTCGCTGGATGTGTGCAGCCCAGATTCGATCCTCAGCACCACATACAAGATGTTGTGTCCACTG
>NW_026000000.1:11617060-11626323 GCF_001458135.2 Marmota marmota marmota | reverse complement strand
ACCACCCCTGGGTCCAAAAAAAAAAAAAAAAAAAAAGGTACATTTGTAGTCCCAGATACTCCAAAAACTTAGGCAGGAAGTCACTTAGGTTCAGTAATTCAAGTCCAACTGGGCAACATAGTGAGACCCTGTCTCAAAAATAATATTACTGGGGCTGGGGATGTGGCTCAAGCGGTAGCGCGCTCGCCTGGCATGTGTGCAGCCCAGATTCGATCCTCAGCACCACATACAAAGATGTTGTGTCCACTGAAAACTAAAAAAATATATATATATTAAATAATAATAATAATAATATTAATAATAATAATAATTTATATTTAAAGGGACAGGGGTTGTGGCTCAGTAGTAGCACGCTCACCTAGCACGTGTGAGGCCCTGTGTTCGATTCTCAGCACCACATAAAAATAAGTAAACAAAATAAAGGCATTGTGTCCAACTACAACTAAAAAATAATAAATAATTTACATGCAAAGTACAAGACATTTTAATTTTTATTATTGAAAAAAGGTTATTATGCAGCACTAAAAAAATAACAAGATCATGGCATTTGCAGGGAAATGGATTGCATTAGAGCAGATTATGCTAAGTGAAGTTAGCCAATCCCTAAAAAACAAATACCGAATGTCTTCTCTGATATAAGGGGAATGAACTCAAAATGGGGTAAGGAGGAAGAGCATGAGAAGATTATCACTAAATAGGGAAGAGAGGTGGGAGGGAATGGGAGGGAGAAGGGGAATTGCACGAAGATGGAAGGACACCCTCATCATTATACAAAATACATGTATGATGATGTGAGGGGAAAAAAAAAAGAAATGTGTCACATTAGATTGGGTAGAGAGAGGTGATGGGAGGGGAGGAGAGGGGAAGAGGGGATAGGAAGGGCAGCAGAATAAAATAGACACTAGTATTGATGTATGTATATACGTATCTGTATAACCAATTTGATTCTGCAACCTGTACACTCAGAAAAATGAGAAATTATACCCCATTTGATTCAAATGTATGATGTGTCAAGATCATTGTATTTCATGAGCAACTAATAAAAAAATAAATAAAGTAAAAAAAAAAGAAAAAAAGGTTAATCTTAATTGTTCATGTCCCACCTGATAAAGAACAAGGATTTCAGGTCCCTTTTCCCAATTTCACCCTCTCTCAGTAGGAAGCAGCTTGGAGATGTTGTAGCCCATTCTTCCAGAGAAATGAAATGTAGAAATTGACAGTGGGGAAATGAAACAGTGGTCCACTTTATGCTTTAAATATAGCCCTTGCTGGGCTGGGGTTGTGGCTCAGTGGTAGAACACCCGCCTAGCACATGCAAGGCCCTGGGTTCAATCCTCAGCACCACATAAAAGTAAATAAAATAAGGGTATTGTGTCCAACTACAACTAAAAAAATAAATAAATAAATATTAAAAAAATATATATAGGGGCTGGGGTTGTAGCTCAGTGGTAGAGTACTTGCGTAGCATGTGAGAGGCCCTGGGTTTGATCCTCTGCACCACACAAATAAATAAAATAAAGGTATTATATCCATCTACAACTATAAAAAATATATATATATATATATAATCCCTTGATGCTCTGCCACTGACACTTATTTTTTTAACAGACGTGTTTCTTTTAGTCTCTCTCCCTCCCTAATCCCTCCCTCTCTCTAATCTCAAAAGAAATAGGATTACCTTTCTTCCCCATCCTAGACAGAGTTATCTGTCCCTGAGCACATACTCACCATAGGAAGGTGGGTATGGCACCTACCACAGGAAGGTGGGGAACAGCACCAGATTTCAGAAATGACTATCTCATCTCCCAACAAGTGAATTACAATTCCAGACAGAGAACATGTGGAATGTAACCTTTGAATCACCTCTTTTAACACCCTCCTACCCCCCACCACTTCCCACTCCCATTTTCCCCATGGGCAGAATCACATCCTCTGGGACAGGAGTCCCCTGTGTTTCTCCTGGGCTAGCAAAGCAATAAAACTTCTTTTTCCTTTTTCTATTAAAAAAAAAAAAAAGGTTAATACTGCTTCCAAATTTCTTAACATAATTGGATTTTTCCATATTGTTTACTAAATTTTAATTTTTTCATTAGGTTTTTTTAGTTTGGTAAACAATGCTTTAAGGAACTTGTTATTCTCTTTTGTAGTCTGATTTAGTAGAATGTAACACAATTCCCTTTGTTTAGTGTAAAGCAGAATAACAAATGACTGCAAAATGTTGCAGTTTTTAAATTAGCTACTGCTGTGTGTAGACAATAAAGACTTTGTCGAACTCTGATTGCAGTGAAGTCCAGATTTTAGGTGGCCACAAATTCAATGAGTAATTTATTTAACAGACAAGCTTCTAGAAACTACAGACATTCATTCCCACTTGTATGCTAACAAACAAAGCTAAAAGCAGCTGAAATGTTAGACTCTACAAATTGTACGGCCTTTGGTCTCTGAAGTAGCATGTTTACATTCTTTCAACTTTAAGCAAGTGGTTCTTCTTATCAGACACTTAATCTCATTATAACTAACTTATTTTGATAAAGATATAGATAAAGAAGTTAGAAAGATATTTCTTGGAATGAGAGCCTCTGGTCTGAGATAAGATAGCTTTTTCATAATTAAATTCTAATCTACAGTGTAGGGCTGAGGGGAGTAGGAGCACAGGCATGAGTTCCTGGGTTCAATTTCCCAGCATCTGTTCCCCTGCAATAAAATCTTGGTATTTTTTTTTTTTAATATTTACTTTTTAGTTGTAGTTGGACACAATACCTTTATTTTATTTATTTTTATGTGGTGCTGAGGATCAAACCTAGGGCCTCACACTTGCCAAGTGAGTACCACTGAGCCACAACTCCAGCCCCCTCTTGGTATATATTTAACTTCTTTCTTCCAGGTTTTGGGAGTTGAACAAAGGGGTGCTTTACCCCTGAGCTACATCTCCGCCCTTTTTATGTTTTATTTTGAAACAGGGTCTTGCTGAGTTGCCAAAGCTCCCTTAGCCTTCTGAATAGCTGGCATTACAAGAGTGTGCCAATACACCTGGTTTATAGTTGGCTTCTTTGGCTCAGCTTAACTGGGAAAAAAATAACATGGCGAAATTTTGAGTTTAGTTTACACATTTTTTGTTTTTGTTTTTGGTGCTGGGGATGGAACCCATGGTCTATACTACTAACCTACAAATCTAGCCCTGAGGCAGTTTTCTTACTTGGTTAGTGCTATGATTTAAAAATGATGTGTTCCCCAACATTCTTGTGTTAATATAGATGAAATTGTTGCTGAAAGCTCTGTCCTTTTCCTGACACTAATCCAATAACAAGAACAGTTTTGAGAAAAAGGAAAAAGAAGGTGTATTGCTTTGCTAGCAGAGGAGAAACTCAGGAGATTCCTGCCCCAAAGGCTGTGATTCTTCCTATCTGCAGGAACAGGGGTATTTTAAAGAGGTGATTCAAAGGCTACATTCCTCATGTTCTCTGTCTGGAGTTGTAATTCACTTGTTAATTTGGGAGACAGTCATTTCTGAGATCTTCTGGTAACATCCCCAAAGTCTAGATTACTTTGTTCCTATGATGGGTACACAACTCTGCCTAAAATGAGGAAGAAAGGTAATCATGTTTCCCCTGAGATTAGGGAGGAACAGGGAGAGAGGAAGAGAAAGAAACATGTCCATTTTAAAAATAGTCGCAGGCCAGGCACATTGGTGCATGCTTGTAATCCCAGTGGCTCTGGAGGCTGAGGTAGGAGGATCATGAGTTCAAAGCTAGCCTCAGTAAAATCAAGGTGCTAAGCAACTCAGTGAGACCCTATCTATAAATAAGTAAAAATACAAAATACTTTTTATTTTAAAAACATGGTATATACATGGTACATTTATAATGATAACAACTTTTCAACAGTTGGCACTCTCGTGAAAATAAAATGTACGATTACATAAAATATTGAACATTACTATCTGCATAAAAATCATACACCCCAAAGAGAAACATATTTTTTTAAAATGTGTATAAATTTTATCAACTTATTAAGAACCATTGAATTGTACCCGTTATTTATTTCTAAGCTTACACAACAACTTTATTTTTGCTGAGTATTTATTTATTTTTAAGATAACCTCTTTATTTTTAAGTTCAACCTCTCAAGTAGCTTGAACTACAGGTATACACCACCACACCAGGTTGAACTGTACATTTTAAATGAGTCAAATGTATGGTTAGAGAGTCACATCTCCCTAAAACTGCTTTTATATCACATTAAAAATAAATTACAGTGGCTGGGGTTGTGGCTCAGCGGTAGAGCGCTTGCCTCGCACATGAGAGGCCCTCAGCACCATTAAATAAATAATAAATAAAATATTATTTGTTTATCTATATATATATCTAATATTTTATTTATTTATAAATAAAAAGAGATATTGTGTTCAATTACAACTAAAAAATAAATATTTAAAAAAATAAAAAATAAATTATATGCACAACTGTGCATAAAGAATGCACAGATCGCTTAAATCGATCTCTGGGGACAAGCAGCCACCTCCAGCTATGTTATTGAGGCACACCACCTAACCTCACTGCACCTCATTTTCTCATCCTAAAATTGGGGTGATGAGGCCTCCCTCCAGGGTGGTTTTAAAACAGAGCAGCTGTTTTGAAAAGTTGTCTGTGGCAGTTACTTTTGCCTTGCCTGCCCCGCCCCCTCTTATTCTTGTAGGTTCCCTTCTTTTTGCTCAGCATTCTAAATTCTAAAGAGAAGCCCCACCTAAATAGTTAAGGTGTAATCGGCTAAATAATATTTCACTAGATTTACAGAGCAGAGAATATCTGATAACCTTTGTAGCACCCCTTCTCAGATTTTAATTCTGTCTAAAAAGGACTATAGGAACAAGCCACAGGAAGTTGAGGTCCATTTCACAATCCCACTGATAAAAAGAAAGAATACCTACATCCTGGATGAGAAAGACCCTGCAGCACATGGTATTCCTGCCAGACTCTTCCTTTCCCTCCCTATCAAAGCCCTTTGTGCCCCTAAGTCCCTAAGACTGAGCTTTGAGGAGAGAAACTCTCCATTCTATCAAGATTACCAGCCCTGTGTGTTGCCCAAAGCTTGGTCCTTGTCCCTGATGCAAATCCAATAATGAGGATACAGTTTTGAAGAAAGAAAAAAAAAAGAGTTTATTGCTTTGTTAGCAAAGGAGAAACACAGGGGACTCTTGTCTCAAAGGATGTGTGTGATTCTGCCCATCAGCAAGAACAGGTGGCTTTTAAGAGGTGATTCAAAGGCTACATTCCTCATGTTCTCTGTTTAGAGTTGTAATTCACTTGTTAAGTCGGGAGATAGTCTTTTTTTGGGGGGGGGTGGGGGGATGCTAGGACATTGTGCATACAAGGCAAGCACTCTACCAACAGAGCTGAGAGATAGTCATTTCTGAGATCTTCTGATGCCATTCCCAAAATCTGGATTACTTGGTTCCTATGGTGGGTGAGTACTCAAGGACAGATAACTCTGTTTAGGATAGGGAAAAAAGGGTAATCCTATTTCCCATGAGATTAGGGAAAGGGAGAGATTAAGGAGGACCAGAGAGAGAGGAAGAAAAAGAAATATATCCATTTTAAAAATCAGTTGCATGTGGCAGAGCAGGAAGGGCTATACTCAAAACATAAAGTGGACCACTGTTACATGTCTTATCCCAATAATTTGTGAGGCTGAGGCAAGAGAATTACAATTTTGAGGCCAGCATTGGAAATTTAGCAAGAGCCTGTCTCAAGATTAAAAAAAATAATAATAAAGACAGCTGGAGATGTAGCACAGTGGTAAAGCACCCCTGAGTTCAAGCCCCAAAATGGAAAAAAAAAAAAAAAAAGATTGCTAGCTCTCAAGCCTGATTTCTTCCTACTAAACTTCCTCTCACAAATATTGGCCTTTGATTCAGGCAGCTCAGATCTTAATTCTAGGAACAGTTGTGAGGATTATATGAGTTAACACAAAAGAAAGTGTTGGAAAAAGTCAACCAGATAGCAAGCACTCAGTAAACATAAGGATCATGCACTAAGCTAAGAAGACACAGAAAGTATTTGACACTTGACAGGTGGTCAATAAAACCCTTTCAAGAATAAAATATATGAAGTTAGGTTCTATGGGTGAAAGAGTAAGGAAATATAGACCGAGGAGGAAAAAGAGCGTGAAATAAACTAATGCTAAACAAAGAGTTTATGCAAATCTCAAATGGACTATGATTGAAGTCAAATAGTATGGTATTCAGATTCCACTGGCTCTAGTAAGAGTCACATAACTTTTTTTTTAATCTTTTTTTTTTTTTGTAGTTGTAGATGGACAGAATGCCTTTATTTTATTTGTTTATTTTTATGTGGTACTGAGGATAGAACCCAGTACCTCATGCATGCTAGGCAATCGCTCTGCCACTGAGCTACAGCCCCAGCCCCATCACATAATTTTTTTACTTTATTTATATTAAAATATGCCAGAAATTATATTTTTGCAATTATTTAAGTTTATGCTAAAAACTTTAAATAAATTAAAGCTATGCAAAAAGTATTATAGTTCTTCAAAAACCTTCAAAGATTACTTCAGTACATGGATAAGGAGAACAGGGAATGCTCCAGAAGGAGTAGCAAGGTGCAAAGACTTAAAAGGTCTTGAATTGACAAGACTCTCGAGTTGCTAGAGCTTATCAAGCATGGGGGAGAACTGAGGGAGAGTTCAGAGAGGGTGGTTCTAGCAGAGCCTTGAAAGCCAAAGCTTGTACTTTGTGTGACTAGCAGAGGAGGAAAACACATGAGTCATAGAGATATTTAGGAAGCAGAAAGGACAAGCATTGTTTTATGATTGGATATAAAGACTTAGGGGGCAGGTAAAATCTAGGATGATGCTCAGGGTTTTTGTTTTTACCACTTGGATGGAGGATAGAGAGTAGGTGGAGTAGTCTAAAGAGGAAACCAAGCGTTTATTTTGGAAAATTTTGAGATTTAGAAGCCAGTGAAACATTCATGTGGTGACAGGAGACAGAAGTAGGCATGGTGGTCTAGAGCTGAGAAGAGAAAGAGAGAAGACTGGTCAAGGAGGATGGTCAACTCTCAGATGCTGCTTGGTACTGGGGATTGAACCCAGGGGCGCTCAACCACAGAGCCACGCCCCCAGCCCTTCTTATTTATTATTTGAGACAGAGTATTGATAAAATGCTTAGGGCCTCACTAAATTGCTGAGGCTGGTTTTGAATTTAAAATCCTTCTGCCTCACCCTCTGGAGTCACTGGGATTACAGGCATGTGGTGCCACCACCCCTGGCTTAAGAGGAATTTTTAAAGACCTAATTATCCATCCATAAGTGTATCCATTCATTCACATATTGCTCAGTAATTTATTCATCATTTTGTTCAATATTTATTTCATACATATATCCACTTCCTGCCACGAGTCATGAGAGCAATGCCATGAATAATAAGCAGTCAATGGAAATGGGAGAAAAGGGAGACGAGTGATCAAAATAAACACACCAATGCATGGAGTGGGCCCCTCCACGGGGGCAATAGAGGCACATGAGCAGGAAAAGTATGCCTAAACAGGGCAGCTACTGAGTTGCTCACATTGGGAAAGGCTCGGTGCCCACGGTGAGGGGATAAGGTCTAGGATGGAAAGAAAGGACTGAATAAGGGAGATACGGAGTTGCTTGTAGAACTGGATTGAATGTGGCAGGGAAAGGGAGTTGTGTTGCATAACCTCCTAACAGTGTTGGTCCACTGACAGGCTGATCATGCTGAGTGATATGACTTTTGAGCTCATAGTCCATTGTCTATTCCTTTTGATAAGAGTCATAGCCTGAGAAGGAGAACCTTTTCAGGTGCTCTCTTCTTACCCAGGTCTTCATTCTTACTCTCCTAAACAGCTCCCCAAAGGACGTTTTCAAATGCAAATCTACTAGTATCTCCCCTTTGCTGGAAACTCTTCCAGGATCTAAGGCCCGTTGCTGGGCATCTGGCCTCACTCACAGGATCTGCCAAGGGCGCACTCCGCCCTGCCTGCCTCACCCACTATGCTGTCCCTTCATGTCGACTGCCCCTCACAGCCTCTAAGGCTATGATTACTAAAGACTACCACCCTCAAGGTAGACCGCAGACCCTCAAACGGGTGAAAGAACACACAAAAACCCCCACTGTGTTGAGTACGTAGAGGAGCGCCCCACGGGCTGCGCAAGCGTCGTAGGTGGCAGCTTGACAGGCACTTCCGTTGAACCAGAGGAGCCAATTCACTGGGAGAGGGGCGGAATCATTTCCGCTGCAGGAAAGCCCCACCCACATTGCCTGGACCTTCGCCTCAGAGAAGGCTTCACCTGAGGACCCGCCTCAACCGACATTCCTTGTGCTCATTGGCTATTTGTCCACCAATGAGCCAGCTCCAATTGGCTGTCTTTTGGCTCCTCGCCTAGGAGCCTCCAAGAGGCTTATGGGGTTGTTCGTGTGGGCCTGATTGTGCGCAGTAAAGGAGGCTAGGCCCTCCCTTGGGTCCCGAGGGGCGTGGCTGCCTTCGAGACCCTCACGTTGTTTCCGTATCCCCTTCTCCAGTGAGTTCAAAGCCCGCCTGGCAAAGGGCAGCTTCCGGCAAGTGTCCAACCCTCCTAAGACCCAGAACCGGAACAGCGAACCCGCGTCCCAAGGGACGGCCCCCTTGGTAGGGCTCTGCGCACCTCCCGCCCTCAAACAGTTAGGCAGGCGAGAAGTCAGCTGCATCTTTCCTGAGGTTCCTCAGAGAGAGTGAACCCCAGATCTGCTTACCTGGGCAGTCATAGGGAACCTGAGGAAGAGGGCACTGAGAAGGGGTCAGACCTCATCCAAGACAACTGGGAGAGACCCCAGAGGAGAGACTCCTCTGCCCTTCCTCGGGTTCTCTCAGGAAGCGTTTATTTTTTTTCCTCTACTAGATCCCTCAAAATAGACAATCTCAATCTTCTGATGAGCAATCATGCACAAGCAGCAAGAGGCAGGGGCCATTAATACTCTCAATACATATTTATGGAATGAATGCCTTTCAGGTCAGGATGTAAATAAAGTTCCCTAACCTCAGATTCAGAGGCACCACTAACACATATTTTAGAGTCCTGTTAGTAATTTGCTGCATGCATTTCAACAACCAACTTATTTTTATCCCTTCACCCATGAAATAGGAACAAAGAATGACCAAATCAACTTTGATCCCCTCCCCTCTTTTTTTTTTTTTGTAGTTGTAGATGGACAGAATGCCTTTATTTTATTTGTTTATTTTTATGTG
>NW_026000000.1:11614387-11617040 GCF_001458135.2 Marmota marmota marmota | reverse complement strand
TTTTTTTTTTTTTTTTTTTGGTGTTACTGAGGACTCCAAAATCTAACACATGCTAGACAAGTGCTTTTTCCACTGAGCTGCATTCCCAACGACCAAATACTTAGAGTATTTGTGACAATTATTTCTGATTATACTGCCTGTGCTTAGCAGACAGTTGCATGGTGAGGGCTTAGTTTGCAGGAGCTGTTATTGTAGTTGATCTTGATACACAAATGATAAGATCTGCAGCCTGAAAGAAAGGGAACCACCATGAGAGACCCCTCCAGAAGGAAACTGTTCTAGAGAAAAGAAAGATCTTGGGCTAGGTTACACTACACCCTGGTAGGAGAGTGAGGACTCAGCCCACAAATTTCCATTTCCCCTGCTAATTTCTATCCTATCAGGCTACAGAGAATAAGCAGAAAGAAAGAAGGCATTTGTAAGTCCCAAGTGCCACCTTCACTTTGGAAGGTCTCCTGGAAGGGACCTCAGATCCACATCTCCAGAAGACCCTAGCATTTCCCCATTACTCATAACTTCTGCCCTTTTCAGGGATGCATCATTCCATCCCTATTGCCATGAGGTATTATCATTACCTTTTTAAATATTTTTTTGTTTTTTAATTGGAGATGGACACAATACATTTTATTTATTTATTTTTATGTGATGGTTAGGCTTGAACCCAGTGCCTCACATGTACAAGGCAAGCACTCCACTACTGAGCTATAATCCCAACCCTTATCATCACCTTTAACAGGTGGAAAGAAAACTTGTCCCCATCCAAGGTAGGGGTCCAGGAATTAGGAACCCAGGTCCTGTGTGTAACTTCTGCAAGCACAATGATAAGTCACCACCATCTACAAAGTGGCCTGGGCACTGGGCACTGTTTCTGTCCCTTCTGAGAGGCCCCTAAGGCTGGCCACACATTCAAGGGCCCACAGCCACACCTTTTATGCTGAAATGGTACAAAGCCAGTTCCTATGTTAATAAACTTATCTTTTTAGATATTAAACCCATTACTTGTAAATGGTCACAAAAGTGGGTGCAGGAAGCTTTCAAAGCTATGTATATTAAGAAATGTTTACTAGGGCTGGGGATGTAGCTGAATGTTAGAGTTTGTGCTTAGCATGCTCAAGGTCCTATGTTCAATCCACAGCAACACCAAAAAGAGAGAGACAGTGGAAAGAAGATCAACAAAGTTTTCAATTAACTGTCCTTTTATCCACTAGGAGAGTTTAGAATAAATGATAGAGCCCTCTCTTGGTGATTCCTGAGGATTTGGACTGGCAGTGAAGTCTGTTTTCAGAAGTTACTTTCCCTGCTTCCTGAATATGCATTCCTTATCAGAGCCCCTGGAGCCTTGTATTGGGGTCTGATTTCTTATCTACTACTAGGGGAAGCTGAGTGGAAGGCAATGAAACCTACAGGGAAATCAAGGGCAGCTGGTGATAGCTAGCCAGTGCACCTGAGCTGGGTGGGCACAGATCAAAGCCTGAAGGTATCAAAAAATATCAAAGAGAGAAAACTGCTTCAACTCTTCTCCCTCCAGAGCCAGCATTGTCAAGGATACAAAGAACTTGGAAGGTGGAGGAGTATGGAATCTAAACAACACTACTTACAGGCTGGGGTTGTGGCTCAGGGGAAGAGTATGTGCCTTGCAAGTGTGAGACCCTGGGTTTGATCCTCAGCACCACATAAAAAAAAGTAAATAAATAAAAATAAAGTTATTGTGTCTATCTATAACTAACAATATTAAAAAAAAAAGAACATACACCTGTATCACTGTCATCACTAGTCTAATACTTACCAAAATGCACTTTTCCCTCCCTAAATGCACTTTTCCTGTCTCCAAACTCTATTTTTAGCTCTGTGAAGAATATAGATGCAGGCTGGAGTTGTGGCTCAACAGTAGAGCACGGGCAAGGCCCTGGGTTCAATCCTCAGCACCACATAAAAATAAATTAATTAATTAAACATATTTTAAAAAAAGAATATAGATGCATCCTCAAAAGCATCCATTTTCCTGGGGTAAGGAAACAAGACAGGAATTATTTAAGATTGACCAGAGGACATGGCTACTATTTTGCCTGGTATATAGTGAGATTTCTCCTACTTTCCAAGATATGCCAAAAGTCATAGGCATCAGAAAGCTGAGATTGTCTATTTTGATGTCTCTGCATGTACATGTGAGTTTCTCTCTCTCTCTCTCTCTCTCTCTCTCTCACACACACACACACACACACACACACACACACACACATTCATACACAGAGGCTGTGTATGAATACACATACTAATTAGTTTTTTGGTTTGTTTGTTTATGCAGTACTGGATATTGAATCCAGGGGTAATCTACCATGAGCTACATTCCAGCCCTTTTGTTTTTTGAGACAGGATCTTCCTAAATTGCTCCTGGTTGACCTCGAATTTGATTCTCCTGTCTTAGCCTTCAAAGTAGCTGGATGTGCCACCACACCCAGCAATGGGAGAGACTTGAAAAGACACAAGAGACTCAGGCAGAAAAAGCAGAAGTTAAGAGAGACACGTGCTGCTGTGTGCAACCCTAACACCACCATGGAGACCACCATGACAAGATAGCCCTTTTCAGTAATCAAGTCCTCTACACCAGGCTTTCACTTCTTGTTTTTTTTTTTTTTTTTTTTTTTTTTTTTTT
>NW_026000000.1:11593074-11614060 GCF_001458135.2 Marmota marmota marmota | reverse complement strand
TTTTTCTTTTTTTTTTTTTTTTTTGTTTGTTTGTTTGTTTGTTTTTGTTTTTGTTTTTAAACAGTGCTAGGTGTTGAACCCAGGGCCTCCTGCATGCCAAGCAACAGCTCTACCACTGAGTTATATCTCTAGCCCCCCCTTACTATTCTCCCTTAATAAATTTAAACACAGAGACCCAGCAGGGCATGGTGGTGCATGCCTGTAATTCCAGTAACTCAAGAAGCTGAGGCAGGAGGATCATAAGCTCAAAATCAGCCTCAGCAACTTAGTGAGACTTTGTCTCAAAAGAAGAAATAAGAAGGGCTAGGAATGTGGCTCAGTGGTTAAGTGCCCCTGGGTTCAATCCCTCATATGAAAAAAATAAAATAAACACAGAGACCCAGAGAGGTTGAACCCCCCTCCAGTGTCACACATCTTGGAAGACGGGTCTCAGGTTCAAACTCTTACTACTTCAAAGCTACCAAACTCTACTTCCCACACTTGGGGAGAATGTCAGGGAACACCCAGAGATGTGAAAAAAGAAAGAGCAGGAGACAGACACCTAGAATGTCAGTGCCAAGAAGGCTCAGATCCACTCTTCAGGAGACTGGTGCCCAGAAAGGCCAAAAGCACAGCAAGGCAGCTGCCATAGGTGATAACAGGTGAAAGTGTCACTGTCATAACTGCTGAGGTACGGTCCTGACATCACCCTAGACTCCTTAATTTTCTTACCCATAAAGTGGGAATAATTAGAATATGTACCTCATAGGACACTTGTGAGCCATGAGATACACATGAAATATTATGTGAAATAAGCTCAAGGAAAGAGCTGGGCTGAGTAAGTACCAAACTCTCAGAGACTGTTTGGACACCTCTATACTATGCCCAGAGTGGAGGAGCACACAGGGGCACAGGTCATGAAGGCAGCAGCAGCCACAGCAGGCCTGGCCCACAAAGTTTGCCCTTAACTAGTGTGTGTACTTCTGTTTCTGAACACATGTGGTAGGCACAGAAGGGCCAGTTGAGAGTGCCCCCTCTACCTGTGCCTCAGCTGTTGGACTTCTTGCCCAGGAAGCCCTGCCACCTGCAGCTTCTGAGTCCCGGCAGATTGGAGCATTTATGGACATTTCATAATTTTTTCCACAAGTGTGCCAGCATCCTATTCAGACTGATCTATGCTTTTTTTCAATTATAAACATGTCTGAGAAATTTTTGGTGGGGGTGGGGTACCGGTACCAGGGATTGAACTCAGGGGCATTCAACTACTGAACCACAGCCCCAGCCCCTTTTTTAATTTTATTTTATTTAGAGACAGGGTCTCACTAAGTTGCTTAGTGCCTTGCTTTTGCTGAGGCTGGTTTTGAACTCACCATCCTCCTGCCTCAACCTCCTAAGACACTGGGCTTACAGGCATGCGTCACCATGTCAGTCTGGGGGATATTTTCAAGTTAGTATGCACAGAATTGCTTCAGTCTTTGCAGAGACTGCATGCTTAGGTAGAAAGTGTGCCTGTTTTTTCCATACCCTTGGTCATGAAATCTTGGGCAGAGGTCATAGACAGTGCCCAGGAGAAATCCCCATCTGTCCCCATCCTGCTGGGGGCCTCCCAGGGAGACAGAGAACCCCATGTCTCTGAATGAGAGATGCTTTCTACCGAGCCCAAAGGTTTCTCAGCCACTTAGTTCCCAAGGATACCTTACCAAGCCCAATTCTCTATTCCCAACTTCCCCTACCTTCCCTTGCCCTGTGCCCGCCCTGAGCCCTCTCATTGATGGCAACTCTCTCAGTCCCCAGTAAACACAGGGAGAAGTAATGTCAGCCCTCCAGCTTGCTTGATTCTGTGCAGAGTCTGATGAATCTCCTGGAGGAATCATGTAGACGGTGGGTCTGGGGTTCCTCCTACCTGGCATCTCTACTTTCAGAGTGTGCCTGCCCCTCCCAACCCCTCCCCCAACTCTGGGTCAATGGCCTGGTAGAGTGTTCTACTCATAGAGTCTCTGTGTTCTGTCCCAGTTCTGTCCTAGTGGAGTGGAGAGCATCCCCTCTCCAACTTCTACCAACAACTTACCCATCTGGCCTTTCCCAGCAAGTCCAGGCCAGAGACCTCCACTTCCTTTTCAGCCATCCCCTTTACCTTTTAGATAAATTGTCCCTCATTTGGCAAAGAAGAATCAGGTAGGAAGAACAGCAGAACAGAGGCCTGATGAGGTCATCTAAAGGCATGTGTGTGACAGGGTGAGTTTGGCCAGCAACAAATAGAGCCAACTGTCTTCCTCCTGGTACTGCACCCCCCTCCGCCCAACTCCACCCCACCTCTGTGAGGTAGGCAGTTTCTGATTATGACCAGAGTCATATGTTATGAGGGCCTGGTCAGAGGGGAAGCAATTCAAGGAGTATCCGTCAGCCCCAGCCCTCTCCATCCACGAACACCCAGTTCAAGTAAAAGCAATGAGTCCACTGAGCAAATGGAGCCTCAAGACCAGTTCTCAACTTCTCAACCACTCTACTGTCCCCAGGACACCCACACACAGAAGCCTTGGAACCCCCCACCCCATGGCAACACCTGTCTGTCCCCTCAATCACACCCCCCTGGACCATCTTTTAGAATTTAGGTGAATTAAGGAAGCTGAATCCTCCAGAGAGGGTCTGAGTCCTAGCCCATCCCTCTCCCTTTCCCCCTCATACCTCAGCTCTGAGCAGGCCTGGGACCCCAGATGGCCGTGCTCTGGGTGTGGCAGGTGAGCTGTCTCCTTAAGATTAGCACATGGGGAGGGGTGGCTGCAGGAATCCAAGGAGTCTGACCAGTTCCCTCCAGCCTGCTGGTGTGTTGCCCTGGGCGGGGCCCCTGGGTTTAAAGAGCCGGAACCCACCTGGGCTGTCCATAGCCCAGCAGGCTCCTCAGAACTCTGTGCACCTGGCTCAGGTGAGCTCTCGGGTGAGCAAGCACTTGCTAGGATTTTGAAGCTGCTAGGTGGAGGGGGGATGACCTGGGACCCATGTTCATAAGGGATGGGGGGTGCGCCAGGAATTTGAGTTATGGTATAGAGCTTAGAGGTTTTGAGGTCGGAGGCTGTAGCAGCCTCCTGGAGCTTGAGGCGTCTTACTTTGTGATCGCTGTCTGGATGATGGGTTGGAGGCTGGAGGAAAGAGGAGCCAGCCTTTGGCTGAAGAATATATGAACTGGAGATAAGAGCCTAAAAGTTCAGAAACTTTGGCAGAAAAGGGTGGGGGGAGAGGCCAACGAAGGGCAAAAGAAAGCCAGATTCTCAGACTGGCCTAGCATGTAATGCACTCCCACCTACTGCATTCAGAAGCCATGCCAATAGTACCTCCTCCTAGAGTGAAAGGACCCACATGTTTGTTTACATATATATGTATTATAACAGGTTTTCAGCGCTAGGCATATTTCTTAGGCTAGACAAATAGTAGTTCATTTCATTCCATCGTTATAACTTACAAGGTTGCTATTATTTACAGGACCCTGAAGCCCAGAGAAGCAACTTGCTGAGTCACAAAACTGGTAAGTGGCTCAGAGAGGACTCAAGCCCAGCCAGCTGGCCTGGGATCTGTGATCTCATTAGGAGGCCAAAGCTGGGCATAGCAGATAATAACAGTGGCTTCAGAACTGAGCCTGTGACACGAGCCTGCCGGTGGCTAACAATATGCAGAAAGCTGGGAAGGGCTTTATCTCAAGGACTCAGCCACCTTAGAGACAAATAAATGGGATTGTGGGTAGCAACTACCTGCCTGAGAAGGATCAGTGTCCCACCCTCAGTGGATCTTTCTAGACGATATCATCTACATCCTGAGAGTGGAATCTAGGGCTGCCTGGAGCAGAGATGGGGGGTTGGCTGAAAGAGGAGGTCCTCACTGCAGCAGTCCCTTTTCCTCAGAGATGAGTGGCTCACTCCTTTTTGCCCTTTTGCCCTAGGTGCTGGGATTCTAGGGCTGTCTGGGAACTCAGCCAGAGAGTTCCAGAGTTTGGCCACCCCAGCTCAGACCCTTGTGAATAGCCAGGGTCTGATAGTCAGCACCCTCCAACCCTGACTTGGAAGAACAGCCACCTGATCTTGGGCATCTTGTTTCCCCTTTCTGAATCCCCCCACCCTTTTTTTTCCCTTCTGGAAAGGGAGATAATGATAATATCTTTCTAATGGGAAGAAAGGTGCTGTAAATATCTTATCTCCTCAAAAGCCTTCTATAGTCCTTACTATGTACAGGCACTGCTCTGAGTGCTTAACTAGAATTAACCAATCCACATAACTCCTCTAGGCAGTCTAGATGAGAAAACAAAATAGCCCAGAATCACCCTATAAGCAGGTGCTTTTGTCCAGGTTTGTATCCTACTCTCACAACGGGGCTCTGCCCTTCGCTTGCCCCCTCTTGCTAATGGGTTACACAATGAGCCTTGGGCAGATTTTGGATTGTGGACCCCAAACCACCTCTTTCTCCCCGTGTGTCTCACCCTGCAGTACTGCCTTACAAGTTGTGACATGGAAAGAGTGACCTGGGCCTTTCTCTTGGTGCTGGCAGGTAAGTCCTCTCAGCCTCTTGACATAGTTGTCTAGTCATCTTACTCACTGACCAAGGCAGTAAAGATCAGACAGCCTCTCCTAAAAGGAGGGTAGGTGTCCAATAAATGTGTTTACATTTAAACTGTCAACTGAAGGATATTTTAGTATGGTGGAATGTGGACTCTCAAAATTGTTCTAATGGTTCCTGAGTCATTGAACTGTGGAAAATTGACTATCTGTGGCACAAACAGAAAGGCATGCCCTGGCTGGACATGGTGGTACATGCCTGTAATCCTAGCAATTCCAGAGGTTGAGGTAGGAGGATTGCAAGTTGGAGATCAGCCTTAGCAACTTAGTGAGGCCCAAAGCAACTTAGTGAGACCCTGTCTCAAAATAAAACATAAAAAGGGTTGGAGGTGTAGCTCAATGGTAAAATGGCCCTAGGTTCAATCCCCAGAATAAAAAAAAAAAAAAAAAAAGAAAGGCATGTCCTGTTTTTTTGAGAAGGCAGAAAAGTCACCTGTTTCTGGCAGAAAGCTTCCCAGGAAAGGTTAAACAGGTACCAACAAGTTATCTCATTCAGAATGCAAGAAAGAAGGCCCGGTGTGGCGGCACACGCCTGTAATCCCAGCAGCTAGGGAGGTTAAGGCAGGAGGATGGCGAGTTGAAAACCAGCCTCAGCAAAAGTGAGGTGCTAAGCAACTCAGGGAGACCCTGTCTCTAAATAAAATAAAAAATAGGCCTGGGGATGTGGCTTTGTCGTCTAGTGCCTCTGAATTCAATCCCTGGTAACCCCTCAACACACACAAAAGAAAAGAATAAGATAGAATGCAAGAAAGAATAGCAGGAAGGCTGAGAAATAGGAAGCCTGTGGGTGTGTGTGTGTGGGGGGATGGGTATGGTGAAGGATTCAGGGTGGAAAGCAAAATCCCAGGAGTGTTGGAGCTGGAGAAGGTATAAAAATGCATCTGGTGGTTCCAGAATCACCTCCCCAACTGACCTATTTGGACACCAGTGTCACTTCCTCTCCTTTTCCCATCCAGGCCTGCCTGTCTTGAGAGCCAACATGCTGTTCGGTGAGTGAGGCCCCCAGCTGCATGCCCATTCTGCCCCATGTGTTTCCCCTCTGAGACCCCACATCCTGTCTCCTGGTTCTGGCCTTTATTCTTTCTTTATTTTCTTTTTCCTGCAGATAAAGATAGTCCCTTCTACTATGGTAAGAGCTGATATCCCCCACCCTTTTTCTATCCTGGGCCTCTTTGCCAGACAAGTTGGCAAAGGGTGGTGTGGAGACCAGTGTAGGCAAAGCGGGGCGGTAGATTCAACCTGTTTTTTGTGAGAGTTGCTCAGGGCCTCACTAAGTTGCTGAGGCTGACCTTGAACTTAGTGATTCTCCCACCTCAGCCTCCAGAGTGGCTGGGATTACAGGCATGTGCCACCAAGCCTGGCTTCCTCATAGTGTTTGACCTCATCAAATACTACATGATGTACTATCTACTGGTTTCATATCTTTTCATTGCCTGGAATGTAAGTGCCGGGTGGGCAGGCATTTATTTATAGTACTCCACCCAAGCAAGTGCTTATAAACACCTTTTTTCTTTCTTTTTGGCTGGGGAATGAACCCAGAACCTCCCACATGTGCTCTACAACTGAACCACACCCCCATCCCCATAAATATCTTCTGAATGAATGTGAGTCCACAGGTTGATGTGAGCTCATTCTTTGTCCTCTCCTAACTATCTCCACCTCAGACTGGGAAAGCCTGCAGCTGGGTGGGCTGATCTTCGCAGGTCTCTTCTGTGTCGCTGGATGTGCCATGGCCCTGAGTGAGTGGTGGGGCTGTCAGAGTGGGAGAGTTGGGGGGAACTGACTCCAGCTGGCTCTCACACTGGCTCTTCCTCTCCTAGGTGGCAAATGCAAATGCAAGTGCAATCAGACCCCCAGGTGAGACAGGGACACTACTGTGTGCACTTCCTGCTGAGCAGACTTATTTCTTTTCTTTTCTTTACTTTTCTTTCTTTCTTTCTTTCTTTCTTTTTCTTTTTCTTTTTTTCTTTTTTTATGAGCAGACTTATTAGGTGGTAAAGTAGTAAGGCCTGGGAAGCAGCCTGGAGGTTACTCACTGAGATTACAGTGGGATTTGTTATTGATAAATAATTTACCCAAGGGGCCCCAAATCAGAGAAAGCTCTGCTCATTGTAGAAGGGGCCATGCAGCAAGCAAGGTGTGCCCCCAGAGGGAGGGAAACCAGGAGTCCTGGGGAAGGAAGATAGAAGATCCTCAAAGCTAACCTGATGCTAATCTGGTTACATCCTTTCTCTAGTCCCTTACCTGAAAAAACCACTCCACTCATCACTCCAGGTGAGCTGGGCTTCTGAGGAGTTGGGAGAGGGAAGGGGTGACTGCATAGGGATGCATCTCTGAGGCCGGTCCCAACTCTTTGCAGGCTCTGCCAATACTTGCTGAGCGCAGGACCAGCTTGGAGGGACTCCTCATGATCTCAGCCTTTGCCAGTGGCTGCTCCTGTCTCCCCACTGGAGGCCTTACCCTCTGGAATGGTCTCTCTTCCAGGATGGGCTGTTAGGTGCCCTTCTGATCAGGGGGCTGTCCAAAATGTATTTATAAATTAAATTGGTTTTCACCCTCAAGCGATCTTGTGATCCTCTCTAGGTCTGGGAGGAAATGGCAGGGGGCATCCTGCAGATTGCTCCTTTTAGCCTCCTATGTGTCTGGAGGCCCACTCGTAGAAAGATTTTGAGACCCTTCCCATTGTTGAACCCCTTCCCCAATATATACCATATCTCCCATTCTAGCCAGCCCCATAGGGATCCATGCACCACATGAAAAACCACAATGTTTTTATCAAAAAACTTTATACTTTTCACCCCTTGCCTAGAAACACTAGAAGTCCTGTAACCTAGAATGACCCTCAGTGGCTTACCCTTATTCAATGAGCACTCTCTAGCTGGCACAGCCCAGGAAATGCAGCAATTCCTTCATTGACCTGTCCACCCCAGGAAAACCCTGTATTCCCCTATACCAACACATGATATACCCATCCCCAATTTCCTGAGAGACCTCACAAAGAACTCCATGCCAAAAAGCCATGCGTGATGCACTTTAGAAACAAAAGTCATCTATGCAAATCTGAGTTCCTTGGTATATCCAAAGCCTGCTCCCTGAAGGCCTCATTTTGTCTTCCTCCACCAGGAGGTGTGTGGAAGTGCCTGCCAGTCATGCATTCTCGACATGCCATTTGACATGCTGTAGTGGCCCAGGCAGGTCCAGGTCCAGTGGACAAAAGGCCTGAGGACCTGGGCAAGCTCTCCCCGTTGCCCTGCTGGCCCCATAAAGCCTGCAGGATCCCAGCATTTGCAGCGGGAGCGGGGATAAGCTCTGTGGTGGACCAGTTTTCCAGCCAAGAGGTGACACAGGAGCTGAGTCCTCAGAGGTGAAAGGTTAGAGGAGCCACACAAACCACCTTCATAGAGTTTGTGCATGCAAACTACTGGAGGGCATGATGACCTCGCTGATTCTCAGGAGTAGAAAAAAGGCAGTGTGACTGGAATGCAGGTGATAAAATCAAAAGGGAGGCAGGTGCGGTGCAGCGCTGCAGGGAGCACCTTTCTCAGGCACACAGAGGGCCGCTAGCTATGCAGCAGAGCCCTGTGGGAGGGCTGGAGCAGGAGGATTGATGGGCCCTCATGGGGAGGCCATCCCAGTAGAGCCCACTCAAGGTGGCTTCCAAGCCCACCCTTCAATCTTAGAGGGAGTGGTGCAAGAGTTCCTCTCCTCTTTAGACTCAGGAGAATGTTGGTGTGATGGATGGCTTCTGAGAAAGGAGGAGGGGGGCTGGGGATGTGGCTCGAGCGGTGGCGCGCTTGCCTGGCATGCGTGCGGCCCAGGTTCGATCCTCAGCACCACATACAAACAAAGATGTTGTGTCCGTCGAAAACTAAAAAATAAATATTTAAAAAAAAAAAAAAGAGAGAAAGGAGGAGGGAAAAAAAAGCTCTGCCTGATCCAAGTCTGGGTTAACAGGAGGGAACCAGCCTGTCAAGGTGAAAGGAAACAGCATGGCACTCTGACTCGGAGAAACCTGGATCACCACAATCAACAAACCTTGAGAAGCTCTACTGTATGAAATCCTGTTAAAATGAAACCCCACCCTTGCTTGGTGCACTTGTCACTGACATGAGATGCAGCCTCCATTTCCAACCAGAGCATCTAGCATGGGGGGACAGGTTGCTGGATATGGTATTCCACATGCATCTTCAGGTTGTTCCTGCTGGGCTTCATGGTAGTGGAGACCTGTTACATCCAATCCTGCTTTGGCTTCGTGCTTTATTTTTATAAATGTCACTCGAAATCTAAATCCCACAATTGTTCCATTTCTTTAAGAAACTACTCTAGGCTAGAAGTCACACAGTGCCCTGTGTGTAGCCCCCTTATCACCATTAGTCAATAAACCTGACCAGTGACCAATTGCAGGCTTATCCTTACATTGTCAAATATGACACCTGTGAAGGGGATATCAGGGAGATTGGGTTAATCATGGTGTGTGATACTGTGCCGGGAGGCAGTGTGCTGGTGGTACGAGAAGATGCAGGGTGAAGTCAGTGTTAGCGCCATATGGATGGACAAGGGCGGGCCATATGGATGGACAGGGGAGGGCCATGGGATTGGGCTGCTGAATCCCTAGGGAAACAAGCTTTTATGTTTCCCTCCTTGGAGTAAGGAGTGAAATATGTAGCCATGAGATTAGAGGCATCTCTCTCCAGGTTTCTCTTTGTGAGATTACTCCCTGGGCTCATCTTCTCCTAGATGAAGGGCTGCCCAGGAGAAAGAAAAGGTAAAGAATAACTTCCACTATATTCAGCACTTATTATGTGACAGATACTGTTATAAACACTTTGTGCATGCTAATTCAGTTTTCCCAGTAACTTATGAGATAGGGACTCTATTTTCCTTGCTGTTCATAAGGGGATACTGAAGCACTCAGAATTCTCACAGGCAGATGAAGTACACAGATAGCCTCCAACCCATAGCTTCTGAGCTATGTTTCTGAAGGACTGGGTTGTTTCTGACATTTATACTGTCCCAGAGAGAGCCCAGTAGCTGGGCCTACTAGGTGATTATATATTTCTTATTTTAATATGTGTTTAATTAATCTTTTGCTGCTTGGTTAATAAGCTTGTTGGTCAATAAGTTTATTTAAAAAAAAAACTTTCATAGAAAACTGTTTGGTTTAGCTCTCAGCAGTCTGTTCCTGAGCTCTGGGGAAGCTTGCCTTTTTTTTTTTTTTGAGCTCCCTCTTTTATAATTAAACAAATCTTATTTTTGGATACTTTATTATCTATTATTTATTTTTATCTTGATTTATTATTGGTCTTTCACGATTTTTATAGGCATTTACAAAGACATATCACTCAGAAGATAAACCAATTCCTGACCTACCATCAAGAAATAATCAAGGCTAAAAGCTTACTAGTCTTTGAGAGCATTTCCTCTCTCTTTTACATGTGAGTTGGCGACCAGAATTCAGGCTATGACAGAACTCAAAGGTGACAATTGAGAAAAGGATTTTTTTTTTCTGATTACTGTATAATAGAATTTATTTATATTTATATACAAAGCTAGGGGTATAGCACTTGCCTGGCATACATGAGGCCTGGGTATCAATCCTCAATATCACAAAGATTAATAAATAGCTGGGTGCAGTGGCACACGCCTGTAATCCCAGTGGCTCAGGAGGCTGAGGCAGAAAGATCCTAAATTCAAAGTCAGCCTCAGCAACTTATCAAGGCTCTAAGCAACTCAGTGAGACTCTGTCTCAAAATAAAATATAAAAAGAGCTAGAGATGTGGCTCAGATTGAACCTGGATGGGTTCAATCCCCAGTACCAAAAATAGATAAATAAATAATGCATAAGAAAATAAATATCAAATTCTGGACTTCCTAATCTTTTAATTAGATCTGTTATTTTTGTTCCTGTGCTATTTTTTCAATTAAACAAAAACTTTGCATTTATTTTGAGATAATTAGATACTTACATGAACTTGTAAAAAATAATGCAGAGAAGTACTCCTAGCCCTGGAAACTTCTTGCATAACTAGAGTACACTATCAAAACCAAGATACAGACTAGGCACAGTGGTACAGGCCTGTAATCCCAGCACCTCGGGAGGCTGAGGCAGAAGGATTACAAGTCTGAAAACAACACTGGCAACTTAACAAGACCCTTTTTCAAAATAAAAATTTTTAGAAAGTGTTGGAGATGTAGTTCAGTAATAAAAGTTCCTCTGGGTTCAATCCCTCACACCAAACACCAGGATACACCAACTAACCTTATTGAAACTATACCAGTTTTACCTCATTCTTTTGTATGTGTAAGTATGTTTAGTTCTGTGCAGTTTATGTGTAGATTTGTGTAGCAACCACCACAAATCAGAGGGATCCCTCATGCCAACCTTTTAGAGTCACACTTATGCTGGGCGTGGTAGCACATGCCTGTAATCGCAGTGGTTCAGGAGGCTAAGGCAGGAGGACCACAAATTCAAAGCCAGTGTCAGCAATTTAGCGAGGTCCTAAAACATATATATATGGTGCTGGAGAAGTTGCTCAATGGTTAAGCACCACTGGGTTCAATTCCTAGTACCAAAATAAAATAAAATAAAAATATAGTCATATTTACCCCCCCTCCCTATCAAAACCCCAGGCTTAACCCCTGTCAATTAGTAACCTGTTCTTTATGTCTATAATCTTATTATTTCATGGATGTTATATAAATGGGGCTGGGGATGTAGCTCAGTGGGCCCTGGGATCCATTCCCAGGACTGGAAGCAAGGAAAGAAAGAAGAAAAGGAAAGAAAGGAAGGAGGGAGGGAGGAAAGGAAAGAATGGAGAGAGATGTTATATAAATAGAATCACATAGTATGTTTTTTGTTTTGTTTGCAGTACTGGGAATTAAACTGGGGCACACTACCACTGAGCTACATCCCAACCCTTTTAAATTTTATTTTGAGACAAGGTCTTGCTAAATTGCTGAAGGGGCCTTGAAATTGTGATCCCCCTGCCTCAGCCTCCTTAGTAGCTGGGATTATGGACTTGCACCATCACACTTGGCAATATGTGTCCTTTTAAGATTAGCTTTTTTTACTGAGCATAATTCTCTAGAATTCCCTCCAAGTTGTGGTGTGAATCAATAGTTTGTTCATTTCTATTGTTAAGTAGTCCAGGAAAGTGCTTTAGAAATAAGGGTCTTATGTAAGAAACTAAAGAAAAACAGTTTTAAGGTTTATTCTAAGATCATTGGCTTGAGAACACTGTTCTGTTTCCCAGAAGGTTGCAGAATCCTACTCTCATTATTATTATTATTTTTTAAGACTATAAACGCAGGATAAGAAGTGAGGGTTAGCAGTTAACATGAGAGATGATAAACAGGATGTCTCAGGGTTCTCTGATTAAGTCCTGTGCCTGGCTCTATAGAGGAATCACTTAAGTCCCAACTCAGCAAGTGGAAGAATGTTCATAAGGCAAGGTCATATCAACTCTGCTCAAAATGTGCTTTATTTATTTTATATATATAAAATAATTCAGTCGGGTGTTGTGGTGCACACCTGTTATCAATCCCCTATAGGCTCAACAGGCCTCATCATTAGAGCTCCAATTTTACCTTCTGTACTCTCACCATGCCTCCCAGTGTAGCCTTAAGGCACGGGGGTACTTTAGTCCCTCTGCTGCACATTTCCCCAACCCCCCAGGCTTTCTAGATCACCAATTCCCATCCTTTGGACCGTCTCAGTCGGTTTCTCTGAATCTCTAAAACTTCAGCACCAAAGTCATCCTTCCAACCACTGTTGACGTCTCTTTGTACATAGCCCAAACTATTCCATTTATTTGTTGCTATGGTCCCCCACTCCTACCAGAGTGTAAATTACAATTTTTCATTTGCAGAATGAATTCTCTTGAGTTTTGGCTCATGTGTTTGCCATTCTCAGATCGCAGTTTTGTGATTTCCATTAAGTACATATTGGTTATTTTGAGGTTTTCAAATTCTCAGGGTAATTTTTTTTAAAAAATCTGGTGCCAGGCTAGATGGCTTATGCCTGTAATCCCAGTGATTCAGGAGGCTGAGGCAAAAGGATTGTAAGTTCAAGGCCAGCCTCAGCAATTTAGCAAGACTTGTTTCAAAATAAGAAATAAAAAAAATAAATAAATAAAGGGTAGGGGGGTGGGGGTGGGAACACCGGGGATGTGGCTCAGTGGTTATTCAATCCCTGGTTAGGGAAAAATATTCTGGTTGCACTGCTTCCACCAGTTCTCCAAAAGATGAGAATATCATGTGGTTCTAATAGCTATCCCATGCCTACAATTTATGTACATAACGTCTAATAATCAAAAGTATCCAGGAGGATTGCAAGTTCAAGGCCAGTCTCAGCAATTTAGCAAGCAAGGCCCTAAGCAACTTAGTGAGATCCTGTCTCAAAAGAAAAAAATAAGAAGGGCTGGGGATATGGCTGAGTGGTTCAGTGCCCCTGAGTTCAATCCCTAGTACAAAACAAAAAAACAAACAAAAAAAAAAAACATTTTATTTTAAAAAATGATTTTGGTATGAATATTTATTTTTGAAAACATTGAACACAGATGTGCTTAACCACGAGCAACATTCCCAGCCTTTTTTGAGAAAGGGTCTTGCTAAATTGCGTAGGGCCTTTGAATTTGCAATCTTCCTGCCTCAGCCTCCTGAGTTGCTAAGATTATAGGCATGTACCACAGCACCTGGCCAGAAAAAGACATTTTTATTTTTTGAATCAGGAATTGAATCCAGGGGTGCTTAACCACTGAGCCACATCCCCAGCACTTTTTATTTATTTAAAAATAAATAAGTTGCTTAAGGCCTCGATAAATTGCTGAGTCTGGCCTCCAGATCCTTCTGCCTCAGCCTCCTGAACCACTGGGATTATAGGTGTGTTCCACTGTATCCGGCCATAAATAGACATTTTTAAACAAACAGAAGATACACATGTTGAAATGATTAGAAGAAAACCTAAATATAATTGTGGTTGGGTGTCTGTGCAGTGATATACCTGTAATTCCAGAGGCTTGGGAGTCTGAGGCAGGAGAATTGCAAATTCAAGGCGAGTCTCAGAATTTAGTGAGACCTTAAGCAACTTAGTGAGACCAAACCCTGTCTCAAAAACTTGATGCTAGGATTATAAGTCTGGGCTACCGTGCCAGCTAGCATCAAATTTTCTAGTGCTAAAATAGCAACAAATCTAAGCATAGACAGAATGATGTCCATACATAAGGATTAAAAGAAATTAATAAAACTGTCAGTATTATTATTTTGGGGGGTCCTGGGCATTAAACTCAGGGGCACTCAACCACTGAGCCACCTCCCCAGCCTTATTTTGTTTTTTATTTAGAGACAGGGTCTCACTAAGTTGCCTAGGACCTCGTTTTTGCTGAGGCTGTCTTTGAACTTGCAATCCTCCTGCCTCAGCCTCTGGTGCCACTGAGCCTGGCAAAACTGTCATTATTTGTGAATGATATTTTTATTTATTCTGTGGTCCTGGGGATTAAGCCTAGGGGTTCCTGCATGCCAGGCAAACACTATCATTGAGCTACATAATGTCATATGATTTTGTATGTAGAAAATACAAATAAGCTGGACACAGGGGCATATGCCTGTAACCCTAGCTACTTGGGAGACTAAGGCAGGAGGATTGCTTGAGTCCAGGAGTTCTAAACCAGACTGGGAAACATAAATGCACCCGCCAGCACCTGGCACATGAAGTTGGTCTTACTACAGGGTGACTTGGTCTCCCATGCACTGGGCCCAGCTCTGATGAATTCAGTAGTACTCAGGGGCTGATTTTTTTTTTTTTTTTTTTTTAAGTGGGTGGCTGCTGGAGATTGAACCCAGGGTGTTTTAGCACTAAGCTACATCCCTAGCTTTCTTTCTTTCTTTTTTTTTTTAACTTTGAGACAGGGTCTCATTAAGTTGCTGAGGGTGGTTTGAACTTTTGTCCTCCTGTTCCCACCTTTGGAGTTGCTGGAATTACAGGCATATGCCACTATGCCTGGCTAAGGGCTGATTTTTTAATAACTACTAGCTCTCTCCTGCAGAAGATGTGGCCTTGATTCAGACACTTGGGATTTGAACTGTTTATTTAGCTTTCTCAGTCACCACATAAAATCATCTTATTTTTTGGTAGTACCAGGAGTACTCTACCATTGAGCTTCATTTGCAGCCTCCTCTCCTTTATATTTTGGTCCTACGAATTGAACCCAAGGGCTGCTTTAACTACTGAGCTTTTTACTTTTTTGAGACAGGATCTCACTAAGTTGCCCAGGTTTGACTTGAACTGAGAATCACCTGCCTCAGCCTCTGAGTCTCCGGGATTATAGCATGTGCCACTGTACTCAGCTGGAATCATTTATGAACACAGGTACCTCTGTGGTAGGGCCTGCTCTGTCATTTGTAGCAGATGGCAGAGCAGCTGACAGAACTCTTGCAGCCTTCTGGCAATTGGGCAACAGTTTTTCAAGTGTCAATCTTTCTTCAAAATCCAAAATGTCCTACCACAAATTGTTGCAAGATGCAGGGCTGGGAATATAGTGGTAGAGCACTTGCCTAGCATGTGTGCTGCTTTGGTTCAATACAGCAGGAAAAAAAATTGAAATTTTTTGGTCTCTATACATGTTCCTAACCTCAAAAGTTGCACAATGCTGATTTACTTTCCTGGATGGGGAAAACCATTTGGGTTGTTCTTGGTCTTTCCTACCATTGTGACTCTTCACAAACCGGGGACCCAGTGAGAGATTGGCTTTCTGGAGTACCCTTGCCCACTCACACTTGGGTTTTGACATCATAACGGTCTATAAAATCTGTGAGACACAGTTATCCATCCAGAGAATCCAAGGCCACTCTACCTTTCTGGAATTGTTCTCTAACAAAGGGGTCATCAGGGAATAATGGGTCCCGATATTCATGCTTAGACCCAATGTCCAACAGCCCCGAGAGACTGAGATCATTCATTCCTTCTGCCCTGGCCCTGGAGAGAAATATAGTAAAATATTGTGTAGTTGTAATGGTGCCATGCCTTTCCTCAACTGATCATGGTCTTTGGGTCTGAGAACTGGTTGTAAATAGAACAAGATTCTGCTAAAATGGCTGACATCAGGGACCTCAGGATGTAGCTCAGTGGTAGAGTGCGTGTTTCAATCCTCAGTACTAAGAACATAAAACCAACCACAAGAAAAACATGGTTGATGTCAGTTTCCAGAAAGTCTTCTCCTTTGGCTATTTTAGCCAAGATATACCTTCATTAGTTGTCCTCATTGCTAGCCTTTGCCACAGATCCAGGATGATCAAGGTCCCTCACTGCCATTACTACAATCATGTTTACCACCCCTGATGGCCAACACTACCTATGTGTGGAATCCTTGGGCTGATCTTCCATTAAGCTTCTCAAAATGCTGATGCCACTCCTCCAGCACATCCCTCTGTATCCATCCAGTGTCCCTGGTCACTTCCAGAAAATATTCTTTGCTGTTTTCTCTGGCCCCAGGCCTTCCTAGTATAACCACCCGTTTCAACAGAGACCATTTCCTAGCTATGTGCCCTTGCCACTAAGCTGTAATATGGGAGATATTCCAATCAACAGATGTCATAAGGCCTTTTCATATGCTATGATCCTAATTGATTCGAATTTATAACATCAGGCTCCTCAGAATCTTTGATGAAAATAAACTTCAACTGGGATTGACTATTAACATTTTTCTGGTACTGGGGATTTAATGCAAGGGCACTTAACCACTGAGCCACACCCCAAGCCCATTTACACTAGAAAAGACAGGCAGAGTGGTAAGGCTGGCTTTGAACTCCCACCACCACCATGCTCAGCTGGGTGGACAAACTTTTATTTCAGGATTTGGAAAGTGAGGCAAACCTTGTCTTCATATTTTTACTATGACCAAGTTGAGACCTGTTTGGGGAGAGCCTGTTTATTAAATAAAGCCCTATGCATATAGCTCAGTGATAGGACATTTTTAGATTCCATTGCCAGCACTGTGTAAAACAGTAAAATCCTTTTTACTACAGCTCTTCATCTTTGAGGGATTCTAAGTTCCTGGTAAAGTTGATGCATCTGAAGACTTAGATTGTGGATCAGGTTTACCAACCCATTCTGCAAATGAGACAACATAGGGCATACATCAACCCGTATGTTAGCATGATTGACCTTCCAATGATAGGCCTACTTGTTACTGTAGGTTCCCCACTCCAAATTCTACCAAAGTTCCTGGAACCCATCCTTATGAATACTGAAAGCAGGTTCCTTGAAAGCCCACTGCCCAATGAAAGTCTTTTTCATGGCAGCCCAAACCTCACCTGGCTCACCTGGAATTGAATTCCATCAGTTCCTCTAATGCTCCTTTACAACCTGTGGATCTCTGCTTCCCCATGATGCACTGTTGCTGCACATCTGGAGCATGGTGAAAATCAGGGTGTTCCAGGACCCCCTCCCACAGTACCCACTTATAGCCCTATACTCGTATATTAGAGGCCAATGCTCCTACCTTGTTGTGCCATTGGAGAACCCACAACACTGGAGAAAAGGCTGGCTCGTCAGGTGGGCCTGTGAAGTCCAATGAGGCCTGAGATTGCTAGATTCAGGTCTATAAGTCACTTTTTTTTTTTTTTTAACACAAAACCCCTAGGGACTTCATCAAGAACATTTTCTTTGCAAAAGCAGGAATTAGGACACCAGATGAAAATCCTTAAAATAATATTTTGACTTATGTGAAAAATAGGGTTGTGGCTCAGTGGTAGAGCACTTGCCTATCGTGGTAAGGAACTGGGTTTGATACTCAGCACCACATTAAAGACAAAAGGTATTGTGTTCACTTATAATTTTTTTTTAAATGTGAAATTTGGGAAAATAATAGCAAAGCATTTTTACACAGAATGCTTCTAAAATAACCTCCATTCACATTCTTAAACTCCTAATGGTTTAAGTGTTATAAAATGAAAAAAGGTGTCGAACTGCCTGGAAGTGAATTTGGACATAGTAATTTTAGTAGCAATTTGAAAAAAGGCCTCAAATTTAAGAATATGTACAAACCAGCTAGGTACACAACACATATCTGTAATTCCAGCTACTTGAGAAGCTGAGGGGGGAGGAATATAAATTCAAGATCAACTTGCTACAAGGCCCTGAGTCAAAATAAAGGCTAGGGATATATAGCTCTGTGGTAAAATGACTGAGTTCAATCTCCAGTAATACAAAAAGTAAAAGAAAGTATGCACATCCTGTAAAAATCTGTCATTGCTAATTCTAATTCAGGAATGATGTTCCTATGGAAATAATCTTAAAAAAAAAAAAAAATCCAGAACATTTAAACAGCACATTTTATAAAACATGTGAAAAGAGCTGTGGCTAACGGCTCTAGCTATGAACAATATTGAACTCTAGCATCATAGGGAAAAGTGGGATATTGCAAACAACTTTAGTACGGAGCACAAAAAATAGAAAACAAAATACACAAATGCATGCAAGTCAAAGGTGGCTGGGGTTGTGTCCTTCTTCATATTTGCTGGGATGTTTCCAGTCACCATTTCCACCATGCACATATTGAACATTTTTATTACTTTTATTTTAACCTCAATTCTAAGAATATAAAGATCATATATTTGGTAACTAAGTAATTTTCAAATTGACACTAAAATACATTAGGATTAAAATGAGTTCTTTCCAACCACCCATTTTGCTACCTTTGCTGAGTAGATAATCTGTGCCAGTCATTGTGAAAAAGTCTTTATTTTAAGAAAAAAATTTAGTTAACAAAAAATTTAACAAGTTTCACTTAGCAAAATACACCCAAAAGGAAATCACAATACAAAGAAAGCTTTAAGTCAAGGCCTCACCAATTCCTACAGTATTAGTATTGTGTCTCAGTTCTCAAAACTAACTTTAAAAAGCTTAATCTTAACCTAAAAATTTTAAATGAAGAAGAAAAAAAAATAGAACAAACAAACATGAGAAATGTTTCTCTTTGAATTAGGGATCTAGCACCTTTGAGTTCTCCAAAAAAGTACATCTCCCCAATGTGTTCACTGTGGTGTTGTGTAAAAGATCCACATTTAACATACTTAAAACTACTTTAACTCAGATAACATCACTCTGAAGTATACTACCAAAATGTTAATCAAGAAAAGCGGAAGAAAATAGTTTTTAGTTTACTCAATATCACATGCTAGAAGAAAAGTTTGCATGAGAAAACACTGAAGAGGTAATTTTTTAATCCAGATTTCACAAACTCATGGTGCAAAATGGGTCCCACAGCTTTCTCTAGTTATAAACTGCTTTCACTGCTTGTTGGCTGCCTGTGAATATTTGATTGAAATAACTCAAATGTTACTACAAAACTAGTCATATCCACCCATGCTGTTCTGACCGCTATAGCCGGCCCCATAACAGCCACTCACTGACTGGCTCTCCAGGCCACTATAGGTGGCCTGGGCAGCTGACACCCCCATGCCCTGCATCACCTGGCTGCTATAAGCCCCATTGCTGGCCCCTGTTGTTGAATTCAGGAAGAGTTCTATGTATCTGTGCTGCATGTTGGCCCTGTCTTTTGACATAGCTGCCACAGCTTCTTCATGGGTGGCAAACTCAACATCTGCTTCGCCCGTCACTCTACCATCAGGGCCAATCTCAATATGGACTCTCACAGGGTTGAGTGGAGAGAAGAAGTTGTAAATGTCGTTCTCTGTTGCTTTGTAGGGCAGCCCCCTCATGTGGACACAGTGGCCAGTGGTGCTCTGCACTGTGAATTCACCATCTCCATATCTATGGTCATACATTCCTGAGAGACAGTAACTGAGGTCTCTCCCAAACAGGTCGGTGGTAAAGCCGTAGCCATCACTCAGGCCGCTGTACTCCTCATAGCCCCCATAGCCTGCACTGTAGGCACCAGACCTCATCCTCTCCAGGCCCGCCTGCTTCACGATGCCAATGTACCTCCGGGCTGTGCCTGGCCGGTCATAGGGCCCCGGCCGCTGCACAGACATGAACTTCAGAGGCGGATCAGAATATGACCTGACTTCCTCCTGACTGCTCTTAAACACTTCGATATACCTATGCCCTATTCTCTCCTTGTGCTTCCCTAGAGCCTTTTCAGCTAATTCCTGTGAGGCAAACTGCACGAAGGCCTCCCCTGTAATCTTGCCCTCGGGGTCCACAGGCAATGTGATCCCGTTTGGCACAATTTCCAACCCTGAGAAGAACTGAACGATTTCTTCCTTTGTGCATCCAAACGGGAGTCCCCGAAGCCGCACGAAGCCGTCATTGGCAGTGTCGGCGCTGTTTGGACCACTGTGCTTCAACACCCAATCCATCTCGGTTCTGTGTGACTTGAACACCTCGATGTATCGGTGTCCCATGCTTTCCCTGTCTTTTTTCAGGGCCATTTTTACATCATCTTCTGATTCAAGTTCAACAAAAGCCTCACCACTCTGCCTGCCTTCTCTAGTGTAAATGAAATGGACACCTGCAACCCCATCGTGAATTGTGCAGTCGGAGAGAAAGTTCTGCACGTCCTCAATTGAGCAGGACCAGGGCAGGCCACGGAGTTTGACCACAAAACCTTCACCTCCCTCAGGGCCCAGCATCATGGACACTTGACAAGGCAGATGTCAGACAAGCTTGGGCACAGGTTTCTGTGGCTGGAGAAAACAAAAAAAAAAAAGGCAAAAACAACTTTACATAACTTTTCATTACTACGCAAAACAATATGCAATAAATAATGTCCCCATTTTTTTTTTTAATAATGCAGAAGGTTAAGGATGAGTGAAATAGAAATAGTGAGATGTACCACATGCACCTGGAATCCAAATGACTTGGGAGGTCAAGGTAGGAGGACCAAGTAGGAGGCCAGCCTAAGCTTGGTAACAGTCAGACCCTGTCTTAAATAACAAACAAAAGGCAGGTATGTGGTGGTACCTACCTGTAGTTCCAGCATTTGAGAGGCTAAGGTGGGAGATCACTTAAACCTAGGAATTTCAGGGCAGCCTGTGCCAGAGAGAGACACCAGCTTCTTAACCTACACCATATAATTCAGCAATCCCACTACTGGGTATATATCCAGAGGAAATTAAATCAGTTGACCAAAGAGACATCTGAATTCCCATGTCCATTGTAGCACTATTCACAATAGCCAAGAAATGGAAACAAGCAGAATGTCTTGTCAACTAATGAATAAAACAGATGGAATTCTGTTGCTTAACAATAGAAGTGGATGGGGCTGGGGTTGTGGCTCAGAGGTAGAGTGCTTGCCTAGCATGCGCGAGACACTGGGTTTAATCCTCAGCATCATTGTGTCAACCCACCAAAAAAAAAAAAATTTGAGGTAGAAGTGGACAATACATGAAATAACCCAGGAAAGATAGATATGTGTAGAATTAAATAAGAAGGGGGGGGGGGGGGA
>NW_026000000.1:11585627-11593062 GCF_001458135.2 Marmota marmota marmota | reverse complement strand
GGGGGGGGGGGGGGAAGAAAAGTTGATCTTATAGAAGTTAGGCAGAAATGGTAGTTTCCAGAGATTGGGAAAAACTGACCAATGAATACACTAAGTTAGTTAGATAGGAACAAGTTCTAGTGTTACCACACAGCAGAATATGACCACAGACAGTTACATACAAAAATTCCAAAGTTTTCACCATGAAAAAACAAATGTTTAACAGGTATGTTTAGCCTGATTAAAATATTATACATGTACGGGGTGTATGTATACATACACACACTTGGAAATATCACATTACTCCACTAATATGTAGTTTTGTTTTATAATTGGTAAAAAAATGAATTTGGAGCTGGGCATAGTTTGCATGGATATAATCGCAGGGACTTGGGAGACTGAGGCAGGAGGATTGGAAATTCAAAGCCAGTCTTCACTTAGCTAGGTCTTAAACAACTTAGGAAAACCCCATATCAAATAGCTTGGCGAGGTCGTAAACAATTTAGTAAGACCCTCTCTCCAAAAATACAAAGGGCTGGGGATATGGCTCAATGATTAAGCTCCCCAGCCCCCAGAGACAATCCCTGGCACCCAATAAAATTTGGGGTTAGGGTGTGAAGGTCGGTGCACAGCACATGTTTTTGTACAAGGCTTAGGTTAAATCCCTAGCACCAAATAAAAAATAGCTCTTTTGGGGCTGGGGTTGTGGCTCAGTGGTAGAGTGATCACCTAGCATGCATGAAGCACTGGATCTGCTCCTCAGCATCACATAAAAAATCAAGACAGTTAAGTGTTTTTTTTTTTTTTAAATACTGGGGTGAAACCTTTTCATTATTTTCCCTGGGTGGGGTGGTATACTCTAGTTACTTGAGACCAGCATCAGCAGCTCAGTGAGACCCTGTCTCAAAATAAAAGGCTGGGGATGTAGCTCAGTGGTAGAGCACCCTAGTTCCAATCCAAGTAAACAAAATCATCAGTATTCTCCTCAGCAATAATGCTGTCAGAATACAAGATAACAAGTATGATTCTGTTCTCCTGTCACTTCAACCAAATGCCAGTCAAGTCTGAAGCCAAACTGAAAGACAAGCAGAAAAGTCTGTATATGAGGTATAATAATAAGCATACTGCAATTTACAGTAAAAAATATTTTAAATCATCAATGTACAAGATGACACTGAAGTATATGGAAATTTGTGGTGTATATTTCATTCAGTAGTAAAGTGTATATTTAGCATGTATGAGATCCTGGGTTTAATCTCCAGCATCAACCTTCCCCCCCAAATCAAACAAAAACTGGTGGCTTCTTAAGAAGTGTAAACTATCATGTAGAAAAAGATTTGAGGAAAGGGGAAAAAAAGGGAAATTTATGATATATGGACTACTGAGCTGCACAGGCATCAAGGAAAATCAAATTAATGACATTATATTAGTACCATAGTGATATACAACTCATTCAAAACCACCCATGCTTAGCAGGTTAATTTTAAAATTCTTCTAAAGTTAAAAAGGCACACACTACATTGTGTAAGAATTTCACTCACCTGTATCTACATCAGACCACAAATGACAAGAATGCTACCTGCATGCTTACTTGTAAATGAAGAATTGAAAAATAGCCTCTCCACATCCCCCAGTAATGGTGTAAGGGCACAAAAAAACACCTCTATATGCAATAACCTGAAAATATCACCAAGACCTAACACTGAGAATTTATCCACATTATCACGATTTAGAATGCAAATGCCACATGTACTTAAGGTGTTACCCTTGTTGATGGGAAAGGGATGAGGGGGGACTAATCTATATTGCTCTCCTATGCATAAACATATCAACTGCACATACAAATTGAATAAACATGTACTTCCTGAGCACTACCTCCTAGGCCTTACTGAAGACCCCGTAACTGGCACTGGTACCCTCAGTGCAACAACATGCTGCTGTGGCAAAAAGTACTAATAGCTCTCCTCCTGCCCTCTAAGGAAATTCTACACTAACAATTTAGTAATCTTTTCAGGAAACGTTTTTATTGGACTCCTTAGGGTGATGACCAAGAGTGAGGCTTCCTAGGGGCTGGGGTTATGGCTCAGCAGTAGATTGCTCATCTAGTACATGGGAGGCCCCGGGTTTGATCCTCAGCATCACATATAAATAAATAAAAAAAAAAAGTGAGGGTTCCTTGAGCTCTTCCACTCCCATTGCCCAGTCAGGCCCAACACTCTGTCCTGTTGTCCATGACCTACACTCTGGATATACTTCTCACTTATGGAAGAATCTGGAAATACTACTTTCTGTTCCCAGCCTTAGGTCTAGCCACCCTGGAGAATACATAATTCATCTAACATATCATTTCTTCCTGGATTCCTATGTCCAATGACCTAGGGATCTCCCCATTCCCTAGGTACTGTTACCACCAGTTGACTTCCACAAGTCCAAGCATAACCCTGTTGAAATCCCACTCTGCAATCATATCTTCTCAACTTCACAACTGCCAATGTTCTTCATAGACCCCAGCTTCCTTATCCACACCCCCTTCTCTCCTTATTTCTCACGACCCAGCTTAGGCTTCATGAACCATATTTCAGTCCCTTCTAAAACAGAATTTGCATGTACTTCTTTATTATTTTATATGCCAATAAAACCAGACCCTTGGAAGATTCCAAGTATCTGTTCCATGGCTGTAGCAGGAATCTATAAAACAAAAATTTGCCCCTTCTTATAGCTGATATCCTCACCCATACCTCTGTCCTGGACAACCACCTAGAGAAGTTCTTCTTCAGAGAATTGAAGCCAGGGTGCTTACCACTGACCTACATCCAAAACACTTTTCTTTTAGTACTCTATCACTGAGCTACATATGTTACCAGTCCAATTCTTTTCATTTTTGGGGAGTGCCTAGCTAAGTTGCCCTAGCTGGTCTCAAACTTACAATCCTCCTGCCTCAGCCTCCCAAGTAACTAGGATTGATTATACACATGCATCACCACTAACATTTAACTCTCCTCATTTTCACTTTATTTCCTAATGATAAAATATGCTTCTGGCAACCTATTTAATAATAAGCCTGATGTATACATACAAATGCATAGCTCCCCTGTACCAAAAATGAACTCATCATTTTCTCTATCTCTATAGCCTTCCAATAACAGCATGAATGGCCTTACCTGCAACCAGAGGCATCAGAAAATAACTGAATTCTTAACTTCTCCCAGCCTCTCAAACCCTTATGTTATCTCATTTTCCACAGGGCCCTCATTCCTAAATCCTGTTCAGTATTTCTTTTTCTTTCTTTTGATACTGGAACTCAGAGGCAATTTACCAATGAGCTACATCCCCAGTCCTTTTTACTTATTTTGAAACAGGGTCTCACACCAAGTTGTTTAGGGCCTTGCTAAGTTTCTGAGGCTGCTGGCCTTTATCTTGCAATCCTCCTGCCTCAGCCTCCCAGGTTGCTGTTATCACAGGCATGTGCTACTGTCTCCTGCCCTGTGTTATTTCTTGATTTCCAACAACAGATATAATCATGATGGGGTTAAATGCCAATAAACCTATGCCCTTTAATACACTTAAATATGCTTAGCATATTTACATCAGTCTATAGTTACACAAAGTCCATCTTAAAATAGTGCTGAATGGGGCCTTCTTTACACCATCAGAAAGTTGAAAAATCATTCAATCATGATAAGTTAGGGACCATTTAAAGGTTTCTCACAGCTGGGTGTGATGAAGCATGCTTGTGATCTTAGGAACTTGATTCAGGAGGCTGAGGGAAGAGGATTGCATGTTTGAAGTCAGACTCAACAACTTAGCAAGATATTCAAGCATATTAGCAAGACACTCTTACCAAAAAAAAAAAAAAGACTAGCTTAATGGTAAAGCACCCCTGGGTTCAATCTCCAGTACCAAACAAAATAAAAATATAAAAAGTTTCTCACAGGTATATACATTGCATGGCAGAGTAAGAACTCATTAATTCCCTCCTTTACCAAAGGAAAGAATTTTCTTTCTGCATTTCTTTCATATCCATCTATTAATTCCAATACAAAGGATAGCCTATTTCTAGCTACCCTTGTCTCATTTAAAAATTTTTTTCCAAGCACAGGCTGGGGATGTAATCCAGTGGTACAGTATCTGCTCAGCATGTGTGAGGCCCTGGGTTCAATCCCTAGAAACAAACAAACACTCCATCAAAAAACCCAACCCAGGGCTGGGGATGTGGCTCAAGCGGTAGCATGCTCGCCTGGCATGCGTGCGGCCCGGGTTCGATCCTCAGCACCACATAAAAATAAATATTAAGTAAAGGTATTCTGTCCAACTACAACTAAATAATAAATATTAAACAACAAAAAACAATCCAACCCAATCATAGCTCAAGCTTTTGTTTGTTTTATTCTGAGATACATACACCCCCAATCTCAGGGATTTGACACACATGGTAATTCTCCCTCCAAATATACCCTGCCCAACCTTCTTTCTAGCTAAATCCTGCTAATCCTTTAGGTCTCTGCTCCAATAGCTCATCTTTCCAAAAGATCTTCCCATTATCCACAACCTAAAACTCATAGTCCTACATTCCCATAGTACTCTTTTTGTGGTTTAAAGTGTCTTAAAAACTGCATTGGATATCTACTGGGAACAGACTCTGTTCTGTTGTCCACTGTGACCTCATCCTCAGCACAGGCCTGGCACAGCAGGACCAAGATTAGCAAAGGATTAACTGGCCAATGTGGGGTCAACAGCTTCCTCAAGAATGCAGCAGCCTAGCTAGGCTGAAAAGACATGCAAGAGAAGCATAAAACACAGACATTTCAAAGAATGACTTAAAATGACCCCTAGTAGAAACCCTTACAGATTATAAATGTTGCTTCAGATACAAAGTGATTTCCTCTCTGAAGGTATGAGAAAAAAAGCACTTTTTTGCTGAACCATCCCTACATTTAATACACCTATTGCTCATTTTTACTCCAGAATCAGTTTTATACCCCATTTTCTAGAAGCCCTTAACTTTTCATTAACTAAAACTCAGTTGAAAATAGTGGAGTCCTGTTCAAAGTTAGATTTAAAGTAGTGGCAGAAAATACTTTAAACTTCTAAGAAAAACACTTTGTTTAACAAATGAAATGTAACTTAATAAAAAAAAAAAATGACTTTTCTTACCTCAAGGAAAGATGGATGCCTTCAGTGGGAGACACTTAAAGTGGGTAACAAATTGTCCTAAAACAATAACAACAAAAGAGATTATTTGTTACAAAGAGAGAGAGATAACTTTAAGCTCCAACAGGCCAGAGAGACCCTTTATATCCCTGGGTGGACACAGTTAAATTTCACAATACCCATCCCAACAGCAATTCGAAAGTTTACCTTTTCATAGGGTAATATAGAGAACAGAAGGGAAATACCCCATGGGAGAAAATTGAAATACTGATGAGGAAAAAGAGAGCATGTCTAGAGATGAAAGTGGCAGCTTGCCTTTCACTGGGATGGGCACCCTGACAACACTATTCGCTAGAAATTGTTTTACTTAATTTACAGTTTACAAGAATCCCTCTGGGGGCAGTGTGGAGACACTCAAAGGACTCTCCCAGTTTTATTTGGTAACTAACTTTGAGCAAAATGTATTTGATCTGACATTGATCTTTTAATTATATGAAGAGAGATGCTGAAATATGGTTTTCAATAGGAAAAACAACTATATTCTCAGTCACCTGAGAAAGCTGTCTCCAAAGAACTAGGCATGGGCTGAAGTCTATGGAATATTTCTGAGAATTAAGTAGTATTCTTAGTTTTGAAAATGTGAAATGGGAAAGTCAGTTAACCCTGCTGAATCTGTCTGTAGTCTTAGAACAATTACATCTGCCTTGTCTTACAAACTTCCTGTGATTATTTCTTAAGATACTGCTGAGGGACTATACAAATGGAAAGTAAGAGTTATTGGGAAACTTATTAAGAAATGGTAGTTTGGGGTTGGGGCTCAGTGGTAAAGCACTTGCCTACCATGTGTGAGGCACTGGGTTTTAGTCTCAGCACTACATATAAATAAAGTCAATTGACAGCAACAACAAAAACACACACAGACACACACACAAAGGAAAAGGTAGTTTAAAATACCCTGGAATCAAGTTTTCAAAACCCTTCAACTTCCCATTTCCTGTCTCTTGCAGGCAGAAAAACCTTACAGAGCAGATCCATTTCTGCCCTTGTTTATTCCAGCTCCAAAGATTTTTCTAACTTAGTCCACCCACTAACACCTGAGGCCCCTCTGGGAGACATACAGCTGGAAGCCAGATCACTTTAATTCCTTCAGAGAAGTTTTTAACACTTGAAACGCACTAACACTGTGTGTGTGGGTGTGTGTGTTTAGAGGCAGATTAAAAGACCCAGTCTTACTGCTAACAGCACAGCAATTGTAATTGAGTGTATTTAAAACAAACAAAAACAACAACAAAAAAACACCACCGCACAAAAAACTTCTCCCGTTTTCAGATTTAGCTGGGAGGACTTTGCACAACTGCCCCCTGGAGACAAGATGGTGTGACAGTGTAGCCAGCCGAATTCTAGATCGATGGTTCTCAAACCTGAGCATGCACATGGATCACCGAGGGGACTAGAGAAAACCCAGAAGCGACTGGGGACTGATATTGTCCTGCGTTTCTAACAAGCTCAAAAGAATATGCTCTTCCCACTCGGTGATACTGGTTAGACTGGATTTACACCGCCTTCAGGTAGTTCTAATCAAGATAAACAGGGTGCGCCTTTAAATCCTTGGCTAGTTGGGTTTATCAGCCGAGTAAACAGGGCAGTTCAGGCACCACCCACGTTGTTCTTTTGTTTAGGACAGGGGCTCGGGTGGGACCCTGGCCTCGCCCTCCTTTCTCATCTCAGCGTCCCCAGCAGTTTTCACTAGGAGCCCACCCCTCCCTCTATTTTGTAAATCAGTTTGAACCTCCCGGTGGCGGCGAGTTTCCAGCCAGGTTATTTTACTTAAAGTTCTACTCAAGTCAAAAGTCCACAGGAGCCGAGGCCGTGAGGGCCACGCCGCGGACTTTTCTGCTAAGACTTACCACTGAGGAAGGTAGGGCTGATTTCTTTCATCAAGTAAGCGCGGCTCGCAGCCAGAGAACCTCAAATTCCACCGACGCTTAGAAACGTAGAAGGCTCTGGGGAAAGTCCAGGTGCATCTTTTTTGTTTTTAACCTGAAAAGGAAGTTCAAATCACTGGAGCAAGTGCTTTCTGTGAGGGTCGAAACCCCAGGGGCGCGGCACTGTTTTGGCGGGAAGCAAGGCCGAGATCCGGTGACAAGGTGACGGCGTTCCCTCCGGCCTCCACCTGACGAACCCACAGCCCGGAGAGCTCCCGCCGGGCAGGAAGGTCGGCCCGGGCCTGCGCGGGCTCCGGCTCCGGCTTGGGCGGGAGCTTCCGGGCGGGGGCGGGGCGAGCAGCGGGGGAGGGGGACTCAGT
>NW_026000000.1:11536707-11584290 GCF_001458135.2 Marmota marmota marmota | reverse complement strand
GGGGGGGGGGGGTGGTGGAAACATGGCATTTATCCATCGAAAAGCTTTTAAAGATTTCAAGAACAAAACAAGTCAAGGGACATATTTTGCCCCCTCCCACACACACACGTAGGGGTTGAACCCAGGAAAATTCTATTTCTGTGCTATACCCCTAGCCCTTTTTATTTTGAGACAGTATTTCCCTACATTCTTACATTACCCAGGCTGGCCTTGAACTTACCATCCTTTCTACCTATACCTGTGTGTGCTGCTGTCCAAGCAGATTTGGCTCGATTCAAACTGGTAAACATTTGTAGGGCAATAAGGGAAATTTAAACATTGACTAGAAATCTAGAAATTTACACTTTAGGTCTGACAGAATTGTTTTAAAAAATGAGGAAGTTAATTTTTAAGAGATACATCCTGAAACTGTCTGATTGTTAATTGAAGTTGGGTGACTGGTGGTACATGGGAGTTGATTTTTATTATACTTTTTACTTTTGAATGTTTGAAATGATATAAAATAAGCTATCAACCCTAATTCCTTGCTTATTCTTAGTATAAAGGATTCTCAGGCTTCAAAATCCAGCTATCTCAAGTAAAGTGAGAAAAACACTAAAAATTCCCACATTCAAGGTGTGAAACAATATTGTGAAGGAAAATTAGTCACAAAATTGGCTTGTTTTCAGAAAGAGTGCTCTATTTGGTAATGGTCTTAACTGATAAGCATTCTTTAAGTGTGCTTCTTAAAGTCCTCTTTCAAAAATACATTCTTGGTAATTTATATGATCAGTTTGCATTTTACCATGTATTTCATCTGGAATGTATTTGTTGCACTTGAGTGGTTTTTTTGTATGCCTTAAATTAACAGTTTTGTGACTAAGTCAAGGCAAGTGTTATTATCAATCAAGTTATGTTTTGTCTTGTGAGGGTGAAGAGGAAGAAAGAATATGTACAAATGACTTGAGCCAGGGAAGAGGAAAACTGCAGTCTGAGTACAATGAAAGGAGGCTGCAGACAAGATTCTTTTTCTTTTGTACAGGAATTGAACACAGGGGCAGTTAACCACTGAGCCACATCCCCAGCAATTTTTATATTTTATTAGAGACAGGGTCTTGCTGAGTTGCTTAGGGCCTAAGTTGCTGAGGCTGGGTTTGAACTCGGGGATCCTCCTGCCTCAGCTGGAATTATAGGCATGCGACACTGTGCCTGGCCAGACAAGATTCTTCATATCCTTGAAGGCCCACTGTGACATTTTATATTCTAAAATCAGTGGAAAGTTTTGCTTTTTAGAACAATTCAGGTGCTATATGGAAATGAATGGTGCACAGGGAGCAGTGGTGCATGCTTGTGATGCCAGCTGAAGCAGGAGGATTGAAAGTTTTAGGCTGGCCTCAACAGTTTAGTGAGATCCTAAGCAATTTTTTATATCATTTCAAACATGTAGCTCAGTAGTAAAGTGCCCCTGGGTTCAATCATGGTAACCCCAAAAAGAGAGACTGGTGAGAACTGGAGAAATGTGAAAGATTTTGAGTGACAGGCAAAAAAAGGTGCCAAACTTTAAAAGAGATTTGACTATTCAGCAAAAAACGTGCACTTATAAGATGGTGGGAAAGACGGGCATAGTCTCCACCTTCATAAGTCTACAGAAGAGCGGAATACAGGAAATCAATAAATGAAAAGTTTTGATGGGGATTAACTCAGATTGGGGTTCTATGTGAGTGATGGGGTGGAAAACAGTAATAGAATTTCATGTGGAATGAAGGTGAGCATCCCCCTCTCCCAAATAGTTATGGTTTAAATATAGAAGGTGGAAGCTGAAATATAATGTTTTCCCTTTGTACCCTGCCTACCTATTCCTCCTGGACACTTGTTAGAAATTTTTATTTTTCATGTAGCCCCTTGTCACACGGTTCCTTTGTATTAATATTTTTGTGGTAAATTCTTTTGGGATACAGTATGTGCTGCTCATATTTGTTCTCCATATGAGGTTGGATGGGTCTGAGGAATAATTTCATGGTGGTATATATAGTATATGAGCAGAGCCTAGACTATTTATTTATTTATTTCATTGTAGTTGGACACAATACCTTTATTTTATTTTTATGTGATGCTGAGGATCGAACCCTGGGCCTCACATGTGTGAAGCAAGCGCTCTACCACTAGAGCCACAACCCCAGCCCCTGGACTATTTATTATTACTGTCTTCTGATTCTGCCAGAAATTGTATTTAATGGCCTCAAAAATTCTCTTCCAACCCAGCAATTTTTTTAAAGTCCCAAATGAGCGGCTTTTAAACATATCATGCAAGTCTGGACCAGCTTCATCAAAAACATGTACCCACATACATCATTATACTTAACTTTTCAGGGGGCTGATGGATCTGAAATGAGGAGTCTGAGCCAATCCATACACAACACTATCGTAAGAGTTATAAAGGACCAAGATGCTATTGTTTCATTATGTTAACATTTCAAATTTTACTCCTTCACTACATTTTTATCCAAAAGGAATGTCATGATCCACTATTTTTTAACTCTGAGGAGGCCCTTTATTTAGTATACTAAGTTAAATCTGGGATAATACTACTGTTTTCTTCAGTGTTCATTTTTTCAATTTTACCTTACACTATATTTTTTGCATATCTGTATTAAGGGGCTGGGGCTCAGTGGAAGTGCACTTGCCCAGCATGTGTGAGGCACTGGGTTCAATTCTCAGCACCACATAAAAATAAATAAAGATCTGTCAACAACTTAAAAAATATTTAATAGGAAAAACTAAAAACTTTACATCTGGGATTGATGTACTTACTGCTGAAGTACATCCCCAGTCCTTTTTTGAGATAAGGTCTAGCAGTTGCTCAGGCTGACCTGGAACCTGTGCCTCAGCCTCCTGAGTTGCTGGGACAACTAGTGCCTAGCTCGTCTTAAATTTGTTCTCCACTGAGAGAAAAATTTCCTCATTTGGATTCATATTGGTAGTTCTTACCCCAGCTAATAAAATCACAGCATACCTAAGAAACATGTTTAGATTCAATTAAAGAAAATACAACTGAAAGAAGCAGAGGTGGGGGGGTAAGGACCCTAAACTACCACGGCCCGAGTCAAGGTTCCTTTACCCTCTCCCCTGAGCAAAACCACTAACAGCAGTCAGATCCTGGAGCTGGGCAAGCCTCAAGAAGTCTGTGGTTTGGGTTCCTTGTCTCCAGAGAGACCTCTGCAATGCCAGCCCATAGTCCCTTCAGAAAAGTTGTTCCTTGGGGTCTAGGAGGGATGGGCTTCCTCAAAAAGCCTTCACAGAAATCTGACACTTTATCTTGTCTCTCATACTGGCCACACCAAGAGTCCAGACAGGAACTATAGCTCCTAGTGATTCCTTGTTTCTAACTTCAAAAGAACACAGCATTCTGTCCTGGGGGATGCCATAGAGAAAAGAAGGAGGAAAAGAACTTAGAAACTTGGCAATGAAAGAGTGAGGGGCTCTAGCTCCCAGAGAAAAATATATATTTCTATCATAGGCAGGCTTCAGGAAGCAATTCGTGCTGAACAAAACCATAAATATTTTAATAGGAAAAAACCCAATCGAAACCAAGAGTAATTTCAGATACTCCATTACAGAATTTTTAAAAACTTTCTGGAGCCTGGTGTGGTGGTGCACACCTGTAATCCCAGAGACTCAGGGAGGCTGAGGCAGGAGGATCTTGAGTTTAAACCTAGCCTCAGCAACTCATTGAGACCCTGCCTCTAATAAAATATAAAAAAGGACTGGGGATGTGGCTCAGTGGTGAAGCACCCCTGGGTTTGATCCCTGGTACCAAAAACAAAGACAAATTTACAGCTACCATAAATCATTAAATTCATCCCCAATTACTACCAAAGGGGGCGAAAAACCTTATTGATACAAAGGAAGAGTGGCCTAGAAAAATCAAGTGGAAAAAATAATCATGAAACAGAGGGAGGGGGAAAAAACATAATGGAGTGGAGATTTAGAGAATATACTTTTTCAAGTCAGTTTTCTCTATAATTTAGAAATTTCACCAACATATGACTGGATTGTGTTCTTTTAAAAATATACTGATAGAGCCAAGCTTACTGGCACACGCCACTGCCTAGTGGCACAGTGCCAATTGCTCAGAATGGCTGAGACAGGAGGATCACAAGTCTGAGGCCAGCCTGGGCAACTAACTTAGTGTGATACCCTATCTAAAAAGAAAAAGGGCTAGCAACATAACTCAGCAGGGGAGTGCTTACCTAGGATTAGAGAAACTTTGAATCCAACCCCCAGCACCACACATATACACAAAAGCAGAAGAAGAGCTTAGACTGGAAAATAAAAGAATGGGGATGTCAATGATGGATTTTTTTTTTTTGCAGTGTATATATATCTACAGTTAAGACTTAAAAGAGACAGACAAAAATTTATAAAGTCAGCACCGCATGAGATGTCTTGTAATAGAAAGGGCATACTTTCTAATAAGAATTTAGGGGTTATAAATTTTAGTATACCTTTTTTTCCTTAATAATTGATTGCTGCCTTTTCTGTCTCAAGAAATCACATGGATATTTCACTAACTTACAATGTTCTGTTGCTTTGACCTGTACTTTTACACTTAGATTTATAATCAACCTGAAACTGATTTTCCATTTCCAAAAGTTAAATTTACTCACAAACTCGAATGCCAAAATCCTAAGCAAATGTTAGCTCAAATCCAGCAATACACAAAGCAATAACATTATGCCAATTTGGATTTCAGGATTGCAAATGTACTCAACCATTTCAAGGTCATCACTGCAATTTAACACTGATTTATCAATGGAGACAAAGTATGAAGTAAGGTAATTTTTAAGTGTTTTATAAGACCTACTAAGTTAATGTGTCAAGAAATAATTAGAAGGGCTAGAGATGTAGCTCATTATTAGAATGTAGGGACATATTAAGAACCAGTATGAAGGGCTCCCACTGGCCAGACACTGGATCACTAGAGAATCAAAGAATCTAAAAAATGCCTGAATTACAACACATCCTAGAGGGGCACGCCTGTAATTCCTGCAGCCAGGAGGCCAAGACAGGAGTTCAAAACCAGCCTCAGCAAAAGCAAGGCACTCAGACCCTGTCTCTAAATAAAATACAAAATAGGGCTGGGGATGGGATGCAGCTCAGTGGGCAAGTGTCCCTCAGTTGTTCAATCCCTGATACAACATCAACAAACATGTCCTGTATGTTAAAATCTATGACTTCATTATGAGACTAGAAAAATTTTCCACCTTGGGCACATGGTAGAGATTATAAATCCACTTCATTATGCTGAATATTGGTAAGCATAAAAAAGAAATCAAACTGGGGGCTGGGGTTGTGGCTCACTGGTAGAATGCTTGCATGCCATGCATTAGGCACTGGGTTCAATCCTCAGCACCATATAAAAATAAAGATACTGTGCCTACCTAAAACTAAAAAAAAAAAAAAAAAAAAAAAAAAAAAAAGAAATCAAACTGGGCACTGTGGCACATTCCTGTAACTCCAGCAACTTGGGAAGCTGGGGCAGGATAATCACACAAGTTTTTGGCTAGGCCTTAAACAACTGAGTGAGACCCTGTCTCTACTGCCCCAGTACCAAAAAGGGGGAGAAAAAAAACCCTCAACTGGCCCTTCAAATAGAAAGTATAGCTAGGAATGGTGGCCCAAACCTGTAATCCCAACTACTCAGAGCAATTTAGCAAGACCCTATCTCAAAATAAAACAAAGTACATCTTAAAAGTAATCAAATGATTAATAAAAGAAAACTGATCACTTTAAGATGTATTTTATTTTGATGACTAAGAAAAAATTATAAGGCTGGGTATGTGCTCAGTGGTTAAGCACCCATAGGTTCAATCCCTGGTAACCCCCTCCAAAGAAGGAATATAAAAATTAAAATATGGGGCTGGGGATGTGGCTCAAGTGGTAGCGCGCTCGCCTGGCATGCGTGCAGCCCGGGTTCGATCCTCAGCACCACATACCAACAAAGATGTTGTGTCTGCCGAAAACTAAAAAATAAATATTAAAAAAAAAACTCACTCTCTCTCTCTCTCATCTCTCTTTAAAAAAAAAAAAATTAAAATATAGCTAATTTGTGAAGCAAATTGTTATATGCATTTATGAACATGACACAGTGAACCCCACTCTTATGCATAACTATAATGCATTACTAAAAACACTTAAAATACATCACTATTTGGAAACCACTGAAAAAACCAAGGGTCTAGGCAGTAATCAGCAAGAGTTACATCATAAAAGAGAACACTAATGAATTAAAGCCACTGGCAGGACCACAGCACCTCAAATGAAGTACTCTTTACAAACTCATCAAAATCAGAACACCTTATACAGGTCTACTACCATTTTATAGGAAATACAAAACGCAGAGACTTAAAAACATCATAGGAATTTAATAAACACCCAGCATGGAAAAGGAAACTTTACAATGGATCAACCTGATATTTTCAACAAACGTCGAAGGGAAGATCTTTTAAGAAAAGGGATGCTTTAGATCACTAACATATAGCAGCCACTTACCACAGTAGAAATGTGATAGGTATAAAATTGATGTGCTATTAAGAGCAAATTCATACTGGGCTTTGAAGGTGTCACATGAAAGGAAAACTCGCACTATATTTCTAGTGGATAGTATTTGCTCTTATTAAGAAATAAGATAATAAGACATTTTATATCTACCAAATATAAGGTGTGACCTTGTTTGGATCCTGACTCAAACTAACCACCTATATAAAAATATTTAAAGCTGGATGGGGCTGTAGCTCAGTGGTAGTGCTTGCCTAATAGGCTGGAAGACCTGGGTTCAATGGGGGGGGGGGCTGAGGATTAATACACAATACTTTTGAATTAAATACCTGGTGTCAACAAGTGTGATAGGGTATTATGGTTATGGTCTACGAGCCTTTAGAAAAGGGAGGAATGTTCATGAATAAGACTTACTGAGGGCCATGGGTATAACTCAAGAGTGCTTGGCTTGGCATAGGTGAGGCCCTCAGCAACAACAAAAATTTAAAATCTTAAATAACTGGTCTGGCATTTGCTATAAACTAGGCTTGTCTTAACTGAGCTCAGTTCTCCCTCTGCCCATCTTGCTGGCCTCCATAAGAATCTCCGCTCAGAACAAGGTGAGGATAGGGGCCCAGGCATAAGTCTGTCCCTGTCAAACCTAAGTCCCAGTTCTCCACCCGCCCCAACTACAGGATTAATAATAATCCCCTTTAGAGTAGTTATAAGCACCTGATTAGAAAATGGGTTAAATTACCTAGCTCTGTGCTTGGTAAGGGGCTAATTATGGTTAAATACCACAGCCCCTCTCCTGTCTCTAGGCTGGCAATGATTGGCCACAGGGGATAAAAAAAAAAAAAGTCACTCTTTACACAATATTTTCTCTTAAATCAATTTATATTTTTACCTTAATATTTTATGCTTAAAAGCTCTGTAACACCATCCTGAAGTGAAAATTGGAGTCACAGCTTAAAAAAGAAAAGAGGCTGGGGTTGTAGCTCAGTGATAGAGCGCTTGCCTAGGACTTGTGAGGCACTGAGTTCAATTCTCAGCACCACATATAATAAAATATAGGTCTATCAACAACTAAAAAAAAATAAAATTAAATTTAAAAAAAGGGCTGGAGGGGGCGGGAACTTTTGTAATCTCAGCTACTCTCAGCTGACGGAGGCTGGAGAGCAATTTAGCAAGACCGGGTCTCGAAATTAAAAGGGCTGAGGATATAGCTCAGGGGTAAAGCACGCCTGGGTCCAATCTCTAGTGTTACACAAAACAAACAAGAAACCCAATTATTTAATAATCATTAAAAATAGAAATTTAGCCGAACTGCATGACCAATGTGATTCGGCAACCTGTATACTCAGAAAAATGAAAAATTATACCCCATCTGATTCAAATGTATGTCAGGATTAAAAAAAAAAAAAAGAAAGAAATTTAGCCGAGTGTGGTGGCGTAATCCCAGAGACAAGGGCACAGGCAGGAGGATCCCAAGTTCAAAACCAATTTAGAAGATCCTGTCTCAAAATTAAAGAATTATTAAAAGGCTCAGTGGTTAAGCGCCCCGGTTTCAATTCCCTGGTACCAAAATATAAAAAAATAAAAAGGACTGGGGTTTTAACTCAGTGGTTCAAACTCCCTCCCCCACAAATTTAGTGGGAGTGACAGCAGTGTGTTGGGGTCGATCATACAACAAATAGAAATCTACTCTTCTTCATTTATTATTTTTGATACCGGAAGACTGAACCCAGGGCGCTCTACCACTGAGCCACATCCCCAAATCTTTTTTAGTTTTTATTGAGACGGGGGTTACGCTAAAATTGCCTAGGTTGGCCTGGAACTTATGCCTCAGCCTCCCGAATCGAATCGCTAGGATAATAGACGTGCGCCACAGGGCCCCGACTACTTTTGTTTTTAAATAAAATAAACCTTTCCAGAAATTAGCACTGAAAACACCACTTCTTACTTAAAAAAACCAATATATCTTTGTCTAACCTGAGGTATTTTCATTCTTATTAGAAAATCAGAAATATTTAACTTTTAAAAACTTGATCACAGCGGACAGAACGAATTATATTAATCGACACTCTTCGGATGACTTTCTGACTTAAAAGATCCAGTCTTCAAACTCCCAGCCCACCAGGTTCAGCGCCCGCCCGCACCCCTCCCCCCAGCTATCCAGCCCGNCACGCGGCGCTTCCGGAAGCTCACCTGCTCCCGGCGTTCCCAGCCCAGGCCCGGCCCCACACCCCGGATACTCGGAAAACAATCACCCCAGGGGCCCACGTCCCCGTCCCACTGCCAGCTGCCGGCGTAACAGCGAACTGGCCTCCCTCGAACCCCACCTTCTTCAGGAAGACACGGCGCAGTCCTGCTTCCACGACGGAGCCGGAAGGACGCAAGGACCAGGACGGGGTGGAGCCTCCGCGGCAGACGTCGGAGGGCGAGACCGCGACGGCGCCATTGTGACGCGCCCAAATCGGAGCCGAGGATTGGCCAGTCGGGGGTGGGGCGGGGTCAGGGAAGTGGGCCCGTCTCTGGCGGGGGGGTGAGTACAGTGGCGGCGCAGGCGCGATTGCTGGAGGGAGGTCCCAGTGACCGATCACCGACCACTGGAGGACACTGATCACTGGGTGAGCCCTGCTGTTCATCGAAGCGGAAGCCCAAAGGAAGCTTGATTTAGAGATCAGCGTGGGAGAAGAAAATGAGAGTTCTTATTCAGGAAGAAAAGAGAGCACATAAAGCCATCTTTGAAAGACAGGGCCGAAGGAAGGATTTATCTGGTCGAAGATGCTCACGTGATAATCACGTGGGTTGAGAAGACCCCCCAGCCTTAGAACGTGTTCAGAAGATCCCGGAGGAGTGCAGGGTTTTTAGTCATAGAGCACTTGAGCTTGACAGACTTGGTGGATAATGGCCTAAGGCAGAGGGACAAATTTTCTTGATTTGGCTAGGGCTAGTAATTATTACCATTTTATTTTGCGGTAGTGTCATGATAAGATGTCAGGGCATTTACCACAGGTTAAGCTGAAAATCTTTTAATCATCGGAAAAAATAAAGGATTCGTAAAATAGTGTCAGATTACCAGTAGATGATGATCATAAAGGAAGGAGCAGTGTTTCAAAAGAAAAAAAAAAAAGCTGATTTCAGGAAACAAGAAGTGTAAAAACAACTGTCAAAAGGTGGGAAATGTTGGGGCTGGAGTATAGATGAATGGTAGAGCCCTTGCTTCGAATGTGAGGTCCTGGGTTCCATCTCTAGCACCTGGAGGGGAAAAAAAAACCGGTGGCCAGGTAGTGCAGACCTGTAATCCTGGCTACTGGGGAGGTCGAAGCAGAAGGGACATGACTTCGAGGCAATTTAGCCAGGCCAGGTCTCAAAAAATAAAAAGGGCTGCATACGTGGCTAAGTGGTTTAAGCCCTACTGGATTCAATCCCCAGTGCCACAAAGAAAGAAAAAGAAATTGTCTAATGGGAAAAATTAAGTGATTTGAACAAAATTGTAAAAAAACAGGTCCTACAAAAATTAGGTATTCTTGGAGCTATAGCTCAGTTGATAGAGTATTTGCCTAGCATGCACAAAACCCTGGGTTCAATCCCCATCAACACACACACACACACACACACACACACACACACACAAATTAGATATTCCTGTTCTAAGCAAGAGCTCTACCACTGACCTACATCCCCAAAACCCAGATAGGAATTCAAAATAAGAAACTTTAGAATAATCTCTGGAGAGAAAATGTCAAATCAGTCAAATATCAAGAATCATGTACTCCCCCCAAAATCAATGCTTATAGATGGCACATGCCTATGGTTTGGGAGGCTGAGGATCACAAGTGCAGAAGCCAGCCTCAGCAATTTAATGAGGTCCTAAGCAACTCAGCAAGACCCTGTGTCTAAATAAAATTCAAAAAAGGGCTGGGGATGTGGCTCAGTAGTGAAGTGTCCCTGGGTACAACCCCTAGTACCAAAAAAAAAAAAAAAAATCGCTTTAGGATTTGGTGACTACTAAATAAGCTCCAAGAAGTTATGTTTATATAATCTTTCTGTAATATAATCTTCCCTTTATAAGAGGGCCTCTGAGCCAAATAGGTTCTCGGATCCTCTCATGTCTGCAGTTATCCATAGTCTGGGGTGATGGTCTCTGAATGCAAGACTAGGGCCTTGAGGCTCCTGCTGGTCCTAGGGGTCCATCCCTGGTGTTTACTGTGATATCTTTTTCAGCATTGAACAGTCACATAGAGGAACTCTTCCAGAGTGACGGCTGGAATCACTCAATACTGGTGCTATGGGTCCAGGCCTTTTCCACAAATGTTTGGCCTCTTCTGACCAACTGCCAAATCTTTATTTTACATCTCCATAAACGTGTCTCCTCTAAAGGGCTGGGGCTGTGGCTCAGTGGTAGAGCACTTGCCTAGCATGTGTGAGATACTGGGTTCAATTCTCAGCACCACATAAAAGTAAGTAAATAAAGATATTGTACCAACTACAACTAAAAAAAAAAGTATCTCCTCTAAGCTGTGAAATCTAAACAGATGTATTTAAAGTGAAAGCACCCACACAAAGATGCACCTTTGAGATTTGTGGTTTAAAAAACAATTGAAGGACTGGGGTTGTGGCACAGCGATAGAGTGCTTGCCTCGTCTAGGGCACTGGGTTCAATCCTCAGCACCACATACAAAAATAAGTGAAATAAAGGTCTTGTGTCAACTAAAAAATAAATATTAAAAAATTGAATTCTTTACAAATGAAGATCATTTCAAGATGCTGCCTCTTAAAGATTGACCTGCCTGTTTATTTGCTATACATAAATATATTTTTAAATTTAGTACCATTCAATAATTTTTTTCAGTTTATTTCCTTCCCACCGCCACACTGGGGATTAAACCCAGGGGCACTCTACTACTGAGCTCTACCACTCCACCACTCCCTTCTCTATTTTGAGAAGGATCTCAATAAATTACTGAGACCTGCTTCAAACTCATTTCCCTCCTGCCTCAGCCTCTTAAGTCATTGGGATTACAACTGGGTACTACCATGACTGGCAGTATTTTCAGTTAAAAAAATATTGCTGGGTGTGGTGGCGCACGCCTGTAATCCCAGCAGCTGGGGAGGCTGAGGCAGGAGGGAAATGAATTTGAAGCTGGTCTCAGCAAAAGCGAGGTGCTAAGCAACTCAATGAGACCCTGTCTCTAAATAAAATTCAAAATAGGGCTGGGGATGTTGCTCAGTGGTAAAGTGCCCTTAAGTTTCAATCCCTGGTACCAAAAAAAAAAAAAAATTTTTTTTTTTCTTGAGCCAAGGTATATAAGTTTAGTGGCAGAGTGCTTGCCTAACATGAACAGGCCCTAGTTTAGATCCCTAACACTGCAAAAATAAAGAAACCAGACAAGGCTGTGACTGCTGAATTTACCTGCTTCCCTCCTGGGTTATCTTATACTTCATCTCTGCCTACTAGAGCATATGACCTTAGGGAGAAAGGTAACATATGGACAGAGCCTATTCTGTCATGATTGGACAGTTAGTTCACTTTCTCAAATCCTTCATCGTCCTCTCAAACAGGAAAGGAAAAGAGAAAGGGCTTATAAAAGCCAGTCTGAAAGTCACTAGGATGTACTGTGTAGTGGTTCAGAGTACAGATCCTGAGGTTGGGCACAGTGGTGCATGTCTATAATCCCAGTGACTCAGGAGGATGGCAGGTTTGAGACCAGTTTCAGCAATTTAGCAAAGTGAGACCCTGCCTCAAAAAAAAAAAAAAAAAAAAGTCAGATGGCTGAGGATGTAGCACTGTAAAGCACCCCTGGGTTTAATCCTTACTACCAGAGTATAGACCCTAGAACCAGAAAGCAACATCCTTAACCCTATGCTCAGACCTTCCATCTATTTTTTTTTATTTTTTATTTTTTTATTTTTTAGTTCTTGGCGGACACATCATCTTTGTATGTGGTGCTGAGGATCGAACCCGGGCCGCACGCATGCCAGGCGAGCGCGCTACCGCTTGAGCCACGTCTTCAGCCCCTCAGACCTTCCATCTAAAAACCTTTGGAAAATACAGCTTGGTGCCTTATTTCTTCTACTAAATGAAGATGAGTTCTTATACACCTACTGCTGAGTTCTTATATGGTTTAAATGAGATTAAGACAAGTCAAAGCACATTGAATGTGAAATATCTTAGTTACTATTACTGCTATTTAACAGATACTGGTTTTAACAAGAAACTTCTCTGGAATCTGTCCTGGGAAGGTGGGAGAAGTGTCAAAGCTTAACAGGTAAAGTGATTTTTCAATGGCTATGAACTGGAACATTTTCATAGACTCAAGATACTCCAAATCTCTGAACCATCTATTATGGATGAGTTGTTTGTAGAGAAGAGTTGTGGTTTCTTTCTTTTTTTTGGGGGGGGGGGCAGGTGTACTGGGGATTGAACTCAGGGACACTCAACCACTGAGCCACATCCCTAGCCGTATTTTGTATTTTATTTAGAAACAAGGTCTCACTGAGTTGCTTAGCACCTTGCTGTTGTTGAGGCTGGCTCTGAACCAAAGATCCTCCCGCCCCAGCCTCTCTGGAGCTGCTGGGATTACAGGCCTGCTTCACTGTGCCTGGCAAGAGGAGGTTTTTTTTTTTGTTGTTGTTGTTTTGTTTATTATGTTATTTGTTTGTTTGTTTTTTATGGTGCTGGGGATTGAACCCTCCCCCCCTCTCTCTTTAAATTTCAGTGCCTATAAATAATGTTTTATTGCCCATAGCTTTTATGTCACAGTAGCAGTTAAATAATCACAACAGAGACTATATGGCCTACAAAGTGTAAAATATTTACAGAACATTTTCCAATCCATGCTATATAATATTAGTAGAATAATGGCCAAGGATCACAGTTTAAATAATGTGAATTAAGATTTTCTGTATTTAACCTGGTAAGAATTAACTTTTTTTCTTTATTTTTATGTGGTGCTGAGGGTCAAACCCAGTGCCTCACATGTGCTAGGCAGGTGCTCTACTGCTGAGCCACAACCCCAACCCCAAGAATAAACTTTCAAAGAATGAATTAATTGGAATAAATGGAATTAAGCCAAAATAGGATTATACAGATCTCTAAGACAATATGATGTATGTATTATTTAAATTTGTTACACTGTGTACTGCTTGACATTTTTATGACTTTTGATTCCCAAATATTATGAGTCATTGGCAGAATGAGTATCTTCACAGAGAAAACTACTAATTTCAATATCTAAACAGTTAAAGAACCTCAGATTCTCTAATAAAAAGTATTCCTTGCACCCATGTAAAGGAGTTATAGAAATTAATAAGATTTAAAATTTCCGTAATAAGATTTTAAATGTCTGACATGTTTTAGGTTTAGCAGGGAAAGCTGTGTGGGAAACTAACTGGAAATCAAATATGTGAAATTAATGGGAAAATATAGAAGAACTGCATCAGTTAGCAGATCTTCCAGTAAGAAAAACCATGGCCTTGTGTTGGTCTTTTATTTTGTAATATATGAATTATGGAAGTAGGTCATCTTGCAAAAATGAAAGTAATTTATTTTAATAGAAAAGTTTTGATTGCTTTTTTTTTTAAGGCCGTACACAACATCAGTTTCCATAGCTCCTTTTGATTACAATAATACACTAACATACAAATAATGGATACCATATAGTACTTAGCATGAAACTGTCAATTTTTCATCCTCTTGCTTTTTTATTTAGAAGCCACAAACATTTAGAGTCAAAACATATGAACTGATATAAGATCTGCTGTTGTAATTGGTATAAAAGTCTGGGATAAGGCAGGTGCAAAGCTAATACAATGGGGTATACTGACTATTTCCTAGGACTATGTGTGTGTCAAACATGGAATCCATGCCTCTTGCATGACAGGCAAGCACCATACAAGCTTGTTCAATTTTCTTTTCTTTCTTTCTTCTTTTTTTTTTTTTTTTTTTTGTGTGTGTGTGTGTATGTGGTGCTGGGGATTGAACCCAGGGTCTTGTGCATGGAAGTAAGCAATCTACCAACTAAGCAATATCTCCAGCCCTCAATTTTCTTGATCCCTATAGAAAAGTGTACCTTTGAAGCAGCACCCATGTTTATTTTAAAAAGTGCACAACTGGGGTTGGGATTGTGGCTGAGTGGTAGAGCACTTGTCTAGCATGTGTGAGGCAGTGGGTTCCATTCTCAGCACCGCATATAAATAAAGGTCCATAAACAACTAAAAAAAAATTTGTTTTTAAAGACACAACTGCCAGGAAGGCTAATTTCAGAGCACTTTTCAGTTCTTTCAGAGCACTTTACTATGTTTTAAATCTTAGGAATTATGACACCCCCTTGAGCTTGCTTCTCACTTGCCTGAATTGGTTTCTTGTCCAATAAAAAACGCTGCTATGGCAGGACCTGGTGGATCACACCTGTAATCCCAGCTACTTAAGAGGCTGAGGCAGAAAAGATTGCAAATTTGAAGCCAGTATCAGCAAATTATGAGACCCTACCTCAGAATTTAAAGGTCTGGGGATGTTGCTGAGTTATAGAGTGCCTCTTGGTTCAATCCCCAGTACCATACATACAAAGATGCAGCTGTGCTAGATGTGGTGGTGCATTCTTGTAATCTCAGCTACTGAAGAGGCTGAGGCAAGAGGATTGAAAATTCGAGACCAGCTTCAGCAATTTAGCAAGACCTAGTCTGAAAATAAAAAATAAAAAGGGCTGGGGATGTTGCTTAGTATTAGAGCTGACTGTCTAGCATGTACAAGATCCTGAATTCAGTCTCCAGCACTGATAGTGGGCAGTGTTGGTAGAGTAGCTGTTCTTATTTTATTTTTTGTTGGGGATATGAGGATACAAATCCCTAGGCCTCCCACATGCTGAGCAAGCAATCTACTACTGACCTATGCCCCAGCCCCACAGAGTGACAGCCTTTGTCCATTTCTCCAGCAGGAAGGACTAGCAAATGAAGCTCCGGCTCGGATGTTAGTGAGCTAAATTCTAGATTTCCATTGGGTTATCAGTTTAAAAAGGAAAAAAAAAAAAATCCAGGTGCATGCCTTTAATCCCATTGACTCAAGAGGCTGAGGCAGGAGGATTGTAAATTCAAGGCCAGATTCAGCAATTTAGACCCTCACTCAAAATAAAAAATAAAAAGGGCTGGGAATGTAGCTCAGTGGTAAAGTGTCTATGGGTTCAATACCCAGTACAAAAAAAAAAAGTCATCAGTTTTTAAATTTTTTTAATATTTATATTTTAGTTATACACAATACCTTTATTTTGTTTATTTGTTTTTATGTGGTGCTGAGGATCAAACCCAGGGCCTCACACATGCTAGGCGAGCACTCTACTGCTTTTTTATTTAGAAGCCATAAACATTTAGAGTCAAAACATAACTGATATAAGATCTGCTATTGTAATTTGTATAAAAGTCTGAGATAAGGCAGACATACAAAGCTACAACCCCAGGCCAATTTTTTTTTTTTTTTTTTTAGTTTTTTAATTTGATCATAAATTTTTCTCACTGTATAGGTAGATGCCTTCACCTCTGTGGAGCGTCAAGAGAGTCAGAAAACTTCATTTGGATGAGAATTTGTTGGGTCAATTTGCAGCTTCTTTTTTTTCTCTGCCTGAATCGCATAACTTCCTTTTTTTGTTTTGTTTTGTTTTTGTTTCTTTCAGTGCTAGGATTTGAACAAGGGGCACTTTACCACTGAGCTACATCCCCAGCCCCTTTTAAATTTTGAGACAGGATCTTGCTCTATTTCCGAGGCTTGCCTTGAATTTAAAATCATTCTGCCTTAGCCTCCCAAATAGCTGGGATTACAGGCACGCACCACCAGGCCCTGCTAGTTATTTCTATTTAAAAACCAAACTATGGCCTGGCGTAATGGTAAACACCTGTAATCCCCGTGATTTAGGAGGTTGAGGCAGGAAGATCAAAGGTTTAATCCTTGGCACTACATACATGCATGCACGCACGCGCGCGCGCACACACACACACACACAATGGCATTTTTTAAAAATATTTTTTAGTTGTAGGTGGATGTAATATCTTTATTTCATTTTTATGTGGTGCTGAGGTTTGAACCCAGTGCCTCACATGTGCTAGGCGATCACTCTACCACTGAGCCACAACCCCAGCCTCCACAATGACATATTTTAAACACACAGAAAATACAGATATCATAATAAATTTAAGAGATTGACATTTTGCTCTATCTCGTATTTTTTGGACAAAGGATTACAAATAGGGACTGAGCTTGTAACTGAGGTAGAGCACTTGCCTACATGCTTGAGGGCCCTGATACAAATCCCCATCACTGCAAACAAACAAACACTAAAAACAAATATTACAGATAAACCAGTGCTCTACATTGATTTACAACTCTCTTAAATACATTACTGAAGGCCAGGGGTGTAGCTCAGTGGTACAGTACTTGCCAATCATTCACAAAGCCCTGGTTCGATCCCCTATATTGCAAAAATCAGAAAAACCCATCACTGAAGCCAAGCATGGCCAGGTATGGCATTACAGGCCTATAATCACAGCTACCTGGGAGACTGAGACAGGAAGATGACAGGTTTGAGGCCAGCCTGGGCAATTTAACCATACTTTGTCTCAAAAAAAGAGGGTTGAGGACATAACTTTCCTAATGTTCAAGAGTCCTTGGGTTCAATTTCTGGTAATAGAAAAAAAATCACAAACAAACCCATTACAGTAGGAGCCTGATAGTGGTGGTGGTGGGGTGTCAGATGAAGAGTGAGTATGCATGAGGTCTTTGACTTGAATCTCTAGCACCACAAAGGCATTACTGTAAATACAATTTCCAAAAAGAATTTATTTTCAGACAGGGTCTCAGTAACTATTACACAGTCTTGGCCTCAAACTTGTGATCCTCCTGCCTTAGCTTCAAGAGTAGCTGGGATTATTAGGCATTTGCCATTGTATCTGGCTCTAAATACAATTTCTCAGTGATGAAATATTCAAAATTTCAGAAAGAGTGTGAAGATAATGTCCAGTCATTGGGGGGAGTATAGAAATTTTAGCATCTGGGAAGTAACAGAATTTGTTCTCTGTTTACATAAATTTCTTTAAAGAATACTGCTTCCTAGCTGGGCGCAATGGCACACTATAATCCCAGCCACTCAGGAGGCTGAGGTAGGATGATCACAAGTTTGAGGCCAGTCTCAACAATTTAGCCAGACCCTGTCTCAAAAAAAAAAGGACTGGGGATACAGGGATATAGTTCAGTGGTAAAGCATCCCTAGGTTCAATCCCCAATCCCCAAAACAAAAAACAACTACAAACAACAACAACAACAACAAAAAAAAAAACCCAAAAAACCCTGTTTCCTGTAATGTAGTTTTTGTATGGGGGTGTGCAATGCCCTGACCCAGTTTTTAGACCCTGGCTAGAGGCCAGCTAGTTCTTCCTCTTGTGCTGCTGATTAAGTCCACACCCTCAACCATCTCCCTTATCAGGGCTTCTACACTATGGGCCATTATTCATGCACTATAATCATCCAGGGCCATGTACCAGACATCAGGGACAGCCCTGTGCCTCAAAGCCCCCGATGCTACTCAAATTGCCAATCCTCAAGATGTGTGCTCTAACCCTTTCCTTCCTGCAGAAACCACAACCCCTGAATGACCCTGTATGAAATACTGTGCTCTGCGCCAGGAACTGAGCACTGTAGCCTGTCCTTATCCATGGTTTTGCTTTCTGGGTTTCAGTTACCAGTGGCCAATTATGATCCTAAAATATTAAATGAAAAATTCCAGAAAAACTTATAAATTTTAAAATGTGCCATCTTCTGAGTAGTCTAATGAAATCTGGAACAATCTAGCTCTTTCCTTCCTAGGTCTTAAATCATCTAGTGTATCATCCGGTGTATCTCTTTATATGACAATCCTCCCTCCTCTGATGGCAAATACACAATATAATAAGATATTTGAGAGGGAGACCACATTCATATAATTTATTATATTGTTATGATTTATTATTATTGTCAATCTCTTACTGTGCCTAATTTATAATTAAACTTTATCATAGGTATATGTGTAAAAACAGTATATATATATATATATATTTCTGAGATTTTCAGAATCCACTGGAGATCTTGGAACATATCTCCTGCAGATAAGGGAAACTCTTATAAAACTCTTTCTGGTCTGTATCAGCATTGAGCCTTACCATAACTCATTCAAGGTGATGTTTGAAACAATTCCTCCCCTCTGCAGCTTCTATTTCATAACCACTGTGGCTGGATGAGTAGGAGGGAGCCTAGCCCTGAGGTCTCTGATGAGCTCCACATTCCCAATGGAGCACCAGCCATTAGCAGGGTTGGGAGAAAGGAGGCTGGCTGGTGAATAGTTCCTGAGCCTCACTCAACCTAGGAAACAGTACCAGAGGATAGAAGGTGAACCCAAGCCATGTAGATTCCAGGCCTTCCTCTGAGAGCTGACTATGTGTTAAGTACTTTGTTACCTAGGCTTTTGTCAGAAAGATATATCTATATCTATATATCTATATCTCCACTTGGCATTTATTAAGCAGAAATTAAGCCCTGCTAACATTTTTGTTTTGGCTACTTTATGAAAAAAGGGAATTGTAAATTTTATTCTGGAAAAATGGAACAACCTTGAGATCTTTATAATAATTCCATAATAATTAGTTGATTTTGAAGTTTTCTGACAATTTGTAACAAAAATGGAAAAAAGGTGGTACATAAACTAAAAGATCAGTTGAATAAAGAGGGTTGACTTGTGGGTGACAATGAGAGAGGGTAAAAAAGAAAGAAGGCATAGGGTTGAATGACGTCACCTGTGGACAAAGAATAAACCAAAGCCTTCCTCAAAAAACATAACTTGCACCCAGCGCAGTAACGCAGACTTGTAATCCAGTGATTTGTGGCAAGAGGCCAATTTCAAGGCCAGTCTCAAACTTAATGAGACTCCGACTTAAAAAAAAAAAGGGCTGGGTCTGTAGCTTGGTGGTAGAGGGACCCCTTTGTTCAATGTTCAATTCTATATATATATATATATATATATATATATATATATATATAACAAAACAAAAAACAAAACAACTCCAAAAAACAAATAAACATAACTTGCACCCTGAAATCGGGAGCCACTAACTTGCCTGCACTCCTGCTCTTCTCAGGGCATCCCCAGAAGCAGATCTCAGATTTGGCAGCTTGAGACCCGGCAAGTGTGGCTGCGCTAAACTACAAGCCCAGAATTCCCTTCCCCGGAGTTTCCGGCTGGGGAGGGGGCTGTCCGAGATTCTGGCCTGAGATTTGAAGGGCGGGACTCGCCTTTCCTTCTCCGTGAACTAACTGCAGCGGCTTTCGTGTTCACAACTGCGCCTTCTGCTTTTGGCTTTTCCCTTCATTACCACTCCAAGGCCAGGTGTGAGTGTTGCTTCGTGAAGAAGGCCCCGCCTTTTACAGGATACCCACATTGTCAAGGGCAGAGGCGACAGACGAGAACCCTGGTGAGTTCCAGCTTCTTCCTGCTGTCCCCCACTTCCCTTCCTGATGGTCCCTCAGTTGCCCAACGTCAAATCTCTGTAACAAATCATTGTACACCTTCCCTGATGGATCTGTTGCACTCTTTGGACCCTAACAGATATGCAGGATGTCACTACTGTTGTTAAGTAATTAAGTGTGTGTGCGTGTATGTGTATAATACTTATCTATTAGATATTATATATATCTATATCATACTTCAACAACTATGGGTTTAACGACATGAGTGAGGGTTTTTTTTTTTTTTTGTACGGGGGGATTGAACTCGGGTCCTTAACCACTGAACCACATCCCCAGCCTTTTAAAAAAATTTTTGAGACAGGTCTTGCTAAGTTGCTTAGGCCCTCACTGGGCTCACTAAGGCTGGCTTTGAACTTTGGGTCCAACTGTCTCTTGGGATTACAGGTATGTGCCACCACGCCTGGCTTATGACTGAGTTCTTGAGGCCATGCTGTTGAACACCCTGGGAAAGATAAATTTACTGATTAGATATGTGGTTAATCCTTGCTGCCTTTCTGAGATGTGGAAGGCTTCCGGTGATGAGGGAGAGATAATCTAGACCTTTTACAATAGTCTAGTATTCATTTTCCTGATTGATGTAACATGGTATTGTAAGTATATAATATGTAACTACAGACATTAAAAAGTTCTAGAAGGCTGCACCTAAAAATGTTAACAGTCTACCCTTCCCCTGTTCAGAATATTAGACAACTGACTTCTGTTATTCCAGCTCTTCTTCCTTCACTTTTCCCTCCAAATTCAGGGGCATCATTGCAGCAAACTCATTCGTAGGACATCTGGGTGCCTTCTTGAAATAGATTGTCTTTCTTGGCTCTTATAAGTCTCAATGGCTCCTTCCCAATGTCAGTTCCCCTCATCATTGGCAGAATCTGAGAAGCAGTGTACTTCTTAAAGAAGCAGTTTTTAAGCTTTTCTGTACAACTGTTTTAGAGATAATGGGGAAAAATGATACTAAGGACTATGAGTCATTGACTTTATTATGATTCATCAATTTATATATACTTCCATGTAGAAAGAACACTATTGGAAAATAACTGGTGTAGAAAACTAAAATCACAGATGTAAAAAAGAAAGGGCCAGGGATATAGCTTAGTGGTAGAGCACCTGTGCAAGGCCCTAGCACTTCAAAAATACATAAATAAGGGCTGAGGTTGTAGTTCAGTGGTAGAGCACTAGCACGTGTGAGGAACTGGGTTCAATCCTCAGCACTACACATAAATAAATAAAATAAAAGTCCATTGACAATTAGAAAAACTGTTTTAAAATACATAAATAAATATCTGTTACTTGTTCCTGGAACATATTTATTTTTGCACTTGGGAATAGACTGGTTAATATTCTAGACATTTTTGCAAACCAAATAATGAAACTCACTTTATACCCCTGCTCCACCCTTCTTTCCCTAGAAAGGAGGCAAAGGTCCTCTTAGGTGGTTACACAATATCTAGCTTTAGACAGTCTAATTTCCTTCCCCTGTCCCTCAGAACTAGGCATGGTATCTTTTCTTAAAAGATTTCACGCTGCAAGAAGGTGAATAGCTATGTGCACTTAAAGTATTTAATGTTTGTTTAATTATATCTGTAGGAATCTAAAAGCAATTTGAGAATTGTCTATGGAAAATGTAGATTCTGTTTCTGCTTCCAGAGCATGACTATTTCTACTCACATGCCTGGCAGCCATCTTCCCAGTGCTGTGTGGGACAAGATTTTTTTTTTTTTTTGGTACTCGGGATTGAACCCAGGGGTGCTTTATCACTGAGCTACACCTCCAGTCCTTATTTTTCATTTTTTGTTTTGGGACATGAAGTTCTTGAATATCTTGCTGATTTGGATCTTGGATTGCCAAGGCTGGCCTTCAACTTCTGACCTTCCTGCTTCAGCCTCCTGAATCACTGGGATTATAGGCCTGTATCACTACACCTCATTGGGACAAGATACTTACTAGTTCTTACAGTAAACCTGAGAGATGGGTAGTTTAATCTCAGTTTCACAGGTGAGGGAATTGTCTAATGTCATCTAGATAGGAATGGCAGATCTGAATTCCAGCTCTTCTTCTGAAATTTAGGTAAGACTGTCAAACCCTCAAGTCTGTGTTCCTCTTATTTATTTTTCATGTGCTGGGGGTTACATCAAAGACTTTGCCCATGCTAGGCAAGAGCTCTTCCACTGTGCTACAAACTATGTGTTCCTCTTAAATACTACTGGACTGCACCTGGACACCAACAAGCCTAGTTTTATAAGGCCCCAAATATGCACAGATTTTACTTACCATGATTTTGTCAAGTAACACTAGTTCCCCAACAATATAGTTCAAATTTTAGTTACTAAAATATACTAACTAGGCTAGGCATGGTGGCACAGTCCTATAATCCCAGAGGCTCGGGAGGCTGAGGCAGAGGATTACTAGTTTAAAGCCAGCCTCAGCAATGGCAAGGTGCTAAGCAACTCAGTAAGACCCTGTCTCTAAATAAAAATGTTGGAAGCTGATCCAAATTCATAAAGGAGTATAAGTATAGATAAGAATGTTCATTATGTATTATAAATTGTATGGTGAAAAGAAGAGGCAAATTTAAACTTTGGTTTATATGTATATAATATATCTTTTATATTATTATTAATATATTATAATATATAGTTATTAATATATTATAATAATGTTATTATTAATATATTAAGATACACAGTACTACAGAAATATTAGTTTTACTAATTTTTTCATTTCCTTATACATTTATAACAGACATGGAGGTTTTAATGTTTCAGCAAGTTTTTTGTGTGTATGCTATCCTGTTGATTTTTTTTTTTTTTTAATTTGGGATTTAACCCATGGGCAGTTTTTTTCTTTTCTTTTTTTTTTTTTGGTAGATGGACACAATACCTTTATTATTTATTTATATGTGGTGCTGAAGATTGAGCCCAGTGCCTCACATGTGCTAGGCAAGTGCTCTACAACTGAGCTATAACCCCAGCCCATCATGGACATTTTTACCCACTAAGCTACAACATCCCCATCCCAAGACCTTTTTTTTTTTTTTTTTTTAAGTTTTGAGACAGGGTTTTACTAAGTTGTTTAGGGCTTTGCTAAGTTGCTGAGGCTGGGCTTGAATTTGTGATCCTCCCGCCTCAGCCTCCTGAGTTGCTGTGTGCCACTGTGCTTGGATGGGTTTTGGGTATGGAACCCAGGACTTCACAAATGCTAGGCAAGTGCTATATCATAGAGCTACACCTTCAGGCTCTTGGCAAAAATTTTTGAAGGTTACAGAACAATCATAATTTTTCCTATTAATCAACAAGATTGCTTTGTACGGTTTCAGTTTACAAGTTTATTTTTACAGTCTTTTGCTAATATGCAAAGCAAGGACATAAACAAACATACACAGGACAAAGAATCAGTTTGCCTTCAGAGAAGAATCATTAGAATTGGACCCAAGCATCTGGTTTTCTTCTCTTACTTTTTTTTTTTTGTGATACCAGGGATTTAAATCAGCAGAATTCTAGAGATGAGTTACACATCCCTGGCACTCTCCTCAAGTTGATGAGGCTGGCCTTGAACTTGTTATCCTCCTGTTTCAGCCTGAGTCACAGGAATTATAGGCATGTGTATCTAGTTCTATTCTGGTTCTGTGCAGTCGTTTACTTCTTGGATTATTGTGGAAAAGTCATTTTTAACTTCCATGGCTGAATTTCCTCAACAGTGAAATAAGAGGTCTTTCTCTTCTGTCCTGGCTAGTCTGACTTCTGCCTTTGTCCTCTAAGATAGGACAAAATCACCTGATTCAATCTACAATGAATTCATGAATATTAAATATATAAATAAGTCTACTAAAATCTGTAAAAGCACTGAAAAACAATTTGGTATTTCCTGTAAATGTGATCTCTAAACTCATCATTTCCTATGGTGATGTTAGCTGAGTGTCATAAAGTTGGTTTTAGTTTCTCTTGACCACACCTGCCAGCAGCCCCATTTCCCTGACCTAGCTGCTGTCACTATGGCTCTTTGTGATGCCAAAATGCACTCTGGGCAACTGTGCCCCTTACAGGTATCTTTATGATTATAAAAAACTGAGCAAGCCAGGTGTGGTGGTGCATGCCTGTAATCCCAGCAGCTCCAGAAGCTGAGGCAGGAGGATCATAAATTCAAATTCAGCCTCAACAAAAGTGAGGCACTAACAACTCAGTGAGACCCTGTCTCTAAATAAAATACAAAATAGGGCTGAAGATGTGACTCAGTGGTCAGGTGCCCCTGAATTCAATCCCTGGTAACCTCCCCCCAAAAACCCCCAAAATTGAGTGATGTAGAAAGGTTAGTTTTTGCTCTATGTTTTAAGTATATTTATAAGGTCTGAAAATTTTCTCCAAGGACTAATAAATGAAATTAATTAATTATTTTAAAGCAGTTTATTTTAAAAAGTGGTTTATGCTGGGTGCAGTGGTGCATATCTATAATCCCAGCAATTTGGGATGCTGAGACAGGAAGATTACAAGTTTGAGGCCAGCCTCAGCAAATTATCAAAGCCCTCAGCAAGTTAGTGAGACCCTGTCTCAAAATGAAATAAAATAAAAAAGTAAATATACTGGGGATGTAACTCAATGGTGAAGTGCCCCTGGGTTAAATCCCCAGTATCAAAACAACAACAACAACAACAATACCTCCCCCTGGATTTATTTATTAATTCAACATTACTTGAACATCCTGTTAGGTATGGGACCAAGCTAGCCTCTCTGGATGTAGCAGTAACTAAATTAAACTTGGTCGGAACTTCCCCTTGATTACTGGTGAGCAACAAATTTACCTTTCTTAAATAAAACCGGAAATTTTCATTTAAAGTACATGTAAACCCCTATAGAAGAAAGCATTTCTCCCCCTGTTACTGGGAACGATCTTAGTGCCTTGCATCAGTGCTCTTAGTACTGAGCTACTATCCCCACCCACCTAGGAAAACATTTCTTTTTTTTTGGTACTGGGGATTGAACCCAGGGGTGCTTTACCATTGAGCTACATCCCCAGCCTTTTTAAATTTTTCTATTTTTATTTATTTTGTACTGGGGATTGAACCCAATGGTGCTTTTACCACTGAGCAACATCCCCAGCACTTTTTATATTTAATATTGAGACAGAGTCTTGCTAAGTTGTTTGGACCTCGATAAATTTCTGAGGCTGGCTTTGAACTGTAGATCTTCCTGCTTTAACTTCTTGAAGCAGGCATGCACCACTCTGCTTGGCTCTATCCTTTTTATTTTTTGAGACGGGGTCTTGCTAAGTAAGCAGAGCCTCCCTTATTTGCTGAGGCGGGCCTTGAACTTGCACTCCTCTTTCCTCAGCTTGCTGAATTGCTGGGGTTACAGGTGTGCACAACTTTGCTTGCCTAGGAAAAACATTTTTATTAGTGGGCAAATACTGAGAACTTATTGAGCATTTAATGGTATGGAAAATACAGAGAATTAAATTATTCTGCACTTACATTGAGAGGGCTTCCCACCAAGCTGAGGGATAAGTCAGATACTATGCCTTTTAAGGAAAGGAAAAAAAGTTTTAGGAGCCACATATAAGAAATGTTAAAAAAAAAAAAGGTTCTGTTACATCAGAGGGTAATGAAATGTACAAACTAATAGAAAAATAATACAACTCCAGTCTTTGTCTAAGATAAATGTATATTGAGCACCTGTTGCCTACACTATACTAAGAGTTGTAAGTAAAAACCAACCACACTTAAGCCATCAAGGGAAGAAAAGTCAGAGCTGACCTTCTTGATGCCTGGTAGCTTGCCTTCACCCTTTTGTCCTTGAGACCTGTTCACAAATGCTATATCCTTATAACAAACTGCTTTTAATTCTTAAGATGTTAGATCAGTGACCTCAATGTGAAATCATTATTTTTGGGTAAAATTTCATGGTTGACTAATAGAATTAGAGTAAGTTCTTGAAATTGGAGAGATAACATATTAGAAGGCCACATTTTCTTCTGTATATACAAGTAAAACTCCCTAAAGCAATAGGAAGCTTATTATGAAATAATTAGAATGATAAGCAAGACTTATCAGATAAAGGAATTCTAACCCTCCAGAATAAGTCAAGAAAGTCAATGGCTTAGAGCAGAGAGGGAGTCTGGGGCATCCTTTGTACAGTGGCATGTTGAGGATAGAGGGATTTCCAACCTTTTTTCCTTTAAGTCTGAAGTTGCTCAATGTGATACAGGGGGCTTTTAGTCACACAGGCCTGGTGAGAACTTGAAACATGGTTAGTGCCACTGAGTAACTTTGTAGTTACTTTTAAATTTTTCTAGCATTATTATTGGTGCTGGGGATTGAACCCAGGGCCTTGTGTATACTAAGCATGTGCTCTGGCATTGAATTACACCCCCAGGCATGCATATATGTGTGTGTGTGTGTGTGTGTATATGTATCCATATATATGTGTGCACAAATATATACATAGTATATGTACATATACAAACATATGTATGTATACACACATATATGCCTGGGGATATGGATATATATATACACACATACACACACACACACACTTTTATTTGGTACTAGGGATTGAACCCAGGGGCAATTTGTCACTGAGCTATATCCCCAGCCCTTTTGAATTTCTGTTTTGAGACAGGTTCTTGCTATGTTGTCCAGGTTGATCTTGAACTTGTGATCCTCCTGTGTCAGTCTCCTGAGTACTTGGTATTTCAGTAGTTGGTATTCTACTGCACCTAGCAAAGTTTACTATTTTAACCATTTTTAATTATACAGTTCAGGCCAGCCCTGGAGGTATACATCTGTAATCCCAGTGCCTGCAGCAGGAGGATTGCAAGTTCAAAGCCAGTGTCAACAATTTAGCGATTTAGCAAGGCCCTAAAGCAACTTAGACGCTATCTTTAAATAAAATATAAAAAAGGGCTGGTGAATGGCTCAGTTGCCCTGGGTTCAATCCGCAGTCAAAAAAAAAAGTGTACATATCAGGGGTGTAAACGACACACTGTCTTGAACTTTATGTTGTTGTGTAACCAATCACCAGAATGCTTTTTATCTTGTAAAACTGAAACTCCTCACATATTTAACAATGCCATATTTTCTCATCACCCAACTTCTGGCAACCATTTTATTTTGTCCCTATGAATTTGATTATTCTAGGTACCTCATAGAAGTGGAATCATATAGTATTATTCCTTTTGTGATTGCCTTAGTTCATTTAACATCATGCATAGAATTCATGCATGGTGTATTCCTATCAAAATTTCCTTCCTTTTTAAAGTAATATTCCATTTTGTGTATATATCACTTTGGACTTCCATCTTTTGACTATTGTGAATAATGCTATTATAAACATAGGTTTATGGGAGAGGAGGGGAGGAATAGGGGGGATAGGAAGGGCAGCAGAATAGAATAGACATTATGATTGATGTATGTACATTCCATGTATGTATTTTATGTCAAAATACATTCTGCTGTCATTTATGACTAAAAAAAATAAAAATAAATCGTATGGTTAAAAAAAAAAAAAAACATAGGTTTGCAAATATCTGTTTGAGTCCCCTACTGGATGAATAGTCAGTACTACTATTGCTAGATTATATGTAATTCTATTTTTAAATTAACTTTTTGCAGTGGTAGGGAATTGAATCCAGGATCTTACCCATGCTAGGTAAGCGCTCTACCACTGAGCTACATTCCCAAACTTTTTTTTGTACTAGGGATTGAACTCAGGGGTACTCAAACATTGCACAAAATCCCCAGTCCTATTTTGTATTTTATTTAGAGACAGGGTCTCACTGAGTTGCTTAGTGCCTCGAAATAGCCGAGGCTGCTTTGTACTCAGTATCCTCCTGTCTCAGCCTCCCAAGCCGCTGGGATTACAGGTGTGTGCCACTGCACCTGGCCCAAACTTTATTTTTTTTTTTAAATCTTTTTTTAGTTGTAGACGAACACACAATATCTTTATTTATTTATTTAATATTTTAGTTTTAGATGGACACAATATCTTTATTTATTTTTTTATTTTTATGTGGTGCTGAGGATCGAACCCAGTGTCTCACATATGCGAGGCAGGAGCTTTACCACTGAGCTACATCCCCAGCCCTAGCCCAAACTTTTAAATTTCACTTTGTGACGGTGTCTCATTAAGTTGCACAGGCTAGCCTCAAACATGCTGTCTTCTTCCCTCAGGAGAAGCTGAGAGTACAGGCATGTATTGCCACATCTGGTTTAATTTTAAATTTTTTTTTTTTTTTTTTTTTGTGGTACTGAGGATCAAACCTAGGGTCTCATGCATACTAGGCATTGATGTACCACTGAAGTACACACTCAACTCTACTTTTTACTTTTTGAGGATCCATCATAAGTGTTTTCCATAGTGTCTGCATCATTTTACATATTAAAATACTGAAATTAATTTCACCTGTTAATTTTATAAATGTGGCTAACGAGAAATTTAAAATTATATATATGAAGCTCATATCTTTCTGTTGAACAGCAGTGTTAGATATCCTCTACCCCCCCACAATGTAGAAAACTACCAAATTCCAGAAGACAAAAACTCCTCTCCCAAATCATACTTGCTACATGTTAAATAAACTCTCTACTTTTCTGATTGAACACAGGGATGCTTAACCACTGAGCTACATCCTCAGCCCCCACAATTTAAAAAAAATTTTTTTTGTAGTTGTAGATGGACAGCATGTGTTTGTTTTTGTATGAGGTGTTAAGGATTGAACCAAGTGCCTTACACTTGGTAGGCAAGCACTCTGCCATTGAGCCACAACCCCAGTTCCCCCAGCCCTTTTTATTTTTTGATTTTGAGACAGGGTCTTGCTGAGTTGCTTAGGTCCTCGTTAAATTGATGAGGCCATCTTTGAACTCGCAGTCCTCTTGCCTCAGCTTCCCAAGCTGTTGGGATTAAGGCATGCACCACTGAGCCTGGATTCCCAGTCCTTTTTATTTGAGACAGGTCTTGCTAAGTTGCCGAAACTGGCCTTGAACTGTGAACCCTGCCTCAGTCCTGTGATTATAGTTATATGCCACCACGTATGGCATATCCATCTTTTATTATAGGAAGAAACTTCTGTCCACTGTTACTGCAAAAGGCTGGACTATCCCATAGTGACTGATGTTAATACTTGTGTATCTTATTTTCTATGTTTTGTTGGTATGTCATGCCGCAGTCTGGGCACAAAATAACCGAGCCACCACAAAAGCCTTGTAGATTCAAACAGCAACTCTTTATTCCGGAACTCTCACCGGTACTCTACACACACTACCTGGGAAAATACTCCCTCCACGGAGCTCTGCGTACCAATTCTCTCAGAACCCCGCAAGAACTCCAAAGGAGTGGGCACCTGAGGCAGCAGGATACGCGGTAATCCTGAAGCCGCCCTATTCCCAGCAGGATCCACCCTAAACCCGGAGCCACCCTAATCCCTGAGCAGGGTCACCTTTCAAACCAAAATGCCATGCTTCATTCCTACTTGGCTATGGCTCTCAGCAATGTCAGAGCCCAATGCCTTCCCTTGCTGTGTTAATTCTCATGTTCCTGAAGAGATGTACTTACAAGGTTGAAAGAGACATCTTTCTACCTAGGTACAGTGGTACAAGCCTGTAATCCTAGCAATTCAGGAGGCTGAGGAGGAGGATCACAAGTTCAAGGTCAGCCTGGGCAATGTAGTGAATCCCTGTCTCAAAATAAATAAATAAAAAATAATCCCCACAACAAAAAAGAAAAAAAAAGTGACCTTCCTTCCTCTTTGATAATGCTGCCTTGCCACAACTTCTCCTACCCATTGGCATTTTTAATCCACTTACAGCTTGAGTGATTTCTACACTTTGAGTAACTGATGGCTGCATGTGTATTTGAGTGGGTATGGGGAGACTCAGGAGGGATTTCTGAAATGTCAGAGAAGAGTCAGAACCTGGAGATTGGGACTGGAGAGCTGTTGTGACTGACTCTATTTCTGTGATTTACACCAGGGTCACTCATGATGAAATAACCACCACCACCACCCTAGTGAAAAGTAAAAATAAGGCTCCTCCTTGGAGACTAACTTTTGCAAAAGATTTTTTTTCTTTTTTATTATTATTATTTATTTTTAATTTTTTTTAATGTTTATTTTTTAGTTTTCGGCGGACACAATATCTTTGTTTGTATGTGGTGCTGAGGATCGAACCCGGGCCGCGCGCTTTATGCGCGCTACCGCTTGAGCCACATCCCCAGCCCAACTTTATTATTATTTTTAACAGTGTTGCACTTGACTACATTTAGATGGAAAGGATGTTGGAGTAGGTGTGTTGCTGGAGATCATACTGTGACCTTACACATGCTAGGTAGGCAACACCACCACTTAGCTACACCCCATCCCCTCAAATATGATAAATCATGGTCTCTGATACAGTGTGCATTCACTTAACTCCTCAGGGAGGGCTGGGGAACTGTCTGCCTTGTTTAGAGCAAACACGCCATGTCTGAAGGTAGCCGAGACTTTAAACACATACAAATGGACGCTTTTCTCCAGGAGCAAAGGTACATCTACTGCCCCTGCATTTGTCCCTGAGAACCAGGCCAGAAGCCAGTCTTGCCTCCCATGGGAACCAGGTGTCACTTTTAGTCACCTGAGGGTACACAGCGAAGACCCAACTGTCTGTCTTCCCAAGACCTATGTTTCTCACTCCTCAACTCAAGTCATGCCCGTCCCGTCTCCGGACTTCTCCGTTTCCTTTCTTCCTTCCTAGGAAAGGGCGTTCATTTCCTTCTCTCATGAGGGTTTCAAATCAGGAGTCCTTCGGATGGACTCCCGTTCACTTCCACAGCGGTGCTCAGCCCGTAGTTAAGGTCTCAGGGGCGCTCTGCAGAGCCGGGTTCTCCTACCCGCCTTCCTTCTACAGACAAGCTCGCGCCTGCGCAGCCACTACCTTCTCTCGGGCTCGCCCGCTTCGAATGCGCTCTAGCCACGTAACAATGGCGCCACCGCAGCCCCACCTCCGCGCGTTGGCCGCTGAGGCCCCGCCTCGCCCGCTGTCCTTATGGCCTGAAGGCTGGACTTGGCCGCCTCCCTGATAAAGGGGGAGATCATGAGGGGCCAGCTCGCGGTCACGCCTGCAGTCGACAGTTGGATGGGGACGTGGGTCCACCGGCTTCTCTTCCAGGTATGCGGGATGTGGCACTCCGGCAACGCCGGAAGTGGTAAGGTTTCTAGAAGCTTCCCATCTGGTTCCGCCCCTCAGAAGCCCCGCCTCGCGCGCTGCTGGGGGTTTCCACGGTGATGGTAAACAAGCCTCGACTTCTTAGTCTCTGTCTGACAAGTCCTTGGAGTTCCGCATTCTAGGTGCTCCAAGGAATCACCCAGGGACCTGGTTTGAGAGCCGACACGTGGAGACTTAGTGCCCCAGGTGAAGGACATCCAGCGGGAGGTCCGAAGTCCAGGGCCGCACACCTGTGTTCTCCTGGGATTGGACCCAGTTGGAGTGGGACTGCCTGCTGGGATTTGAGGTTAGGGCTGGTCATGGCAGTAGGATTCCAGAGGATCTTTGGCTTAGTTAGAGCGCCTTCCCCTTAATCCTGCACAGACCAGAAAGGACCGGTTCTGAAGAATCTTTTCTCAGAGCCAGGATGTTGCATTCAGGGACTGACTGGTGGGCCTGAAGGGATTTGGAGGCACTAGAGAGCTGCTCTCATGTTAGGGTGCCCCTCACGGGTATTGAGTTGTGATGATAAAGGTTTTTTTTATTTCATCTTATTTTTTAGATAGTGGCAATTGAACTAGGTCACTTAGCCACTGAGCCACATCCCCAGACCTTTTTTTGTATTTTATTAGAGACGGAGACTTGCATAGAGCCTCGCTAAATTGTTGAGTGGCTTTGAACTTGCGATCCTCTTGCCGCAGCCTCTGGAGCCACTGGGATTAGCCACCGTGCCTGGCGTTTTAAGAAAATTTTTGAGGCAATACATTCATATATTTAAAGGTCAGAACTTGCACAAGACTATTTCTCAAAACTTCTTCCCACTTCTTGCTCCATTAGTAAATAGTTTTTCTCCAAAAACTTTATTTCTTTTTTATCATTATCTTTCCCCTGTACTTTTCGTTCATCAGCTTTACTAAATTAGTATACAGTATTTTGGTCTGAAATGTTTCCTCGTGGATTTCCTTTGCCTTCTGGTCTGGAAGCTGGGTGTGTATAGTGCAGTCATCTATTTGCCACCTCCCCTTCCACCCCGAATTATTTTTTTTCCCTAGTCATATCTTTAAATGCATTTTGCACTGATTTCTTTTGAAAATTCATTTGGAAAGAACTCGAATTGAGCAGTTTGTGGGTAAGTCCAGGGCTTTGTCTTAGGCATCATATATTTTCTGTATGATTCAGACTTTTTTCTCATCCTTAAACTAAGAAATATGCTCTTGTGGACTGTTGGTAGAAATATAAAATGGTACAGCTACTATGGAAAACTGTATGGCTCTTGCTCAAAAAATAAAAATGTAATTACCATATGATCTAGTAATTCCACTTTTGGGCATATATTCAAGAAAAATGAAAGCATGGATTCAGATTTTTTTTTGTGGGGAGAGGTGCTGGGCATTGAACCCAGGGCCTGTGCATTCAAGGCAAGCACTCTACCAACTGAGCTATATCCCCAGCCCCAAGGATTCAGATTTGTACCAACCCACATTCATAGCAGCATTATTCAAATAGCCAAAAACTGGAAGTAGGATTGGGAGTGTAGCTGAGTGGGAATAACTTGCCTAGCATGCAAGATGCCCTGGGTTTGGTTCCCAGCCTGGCAAAAATAAATGGGAGGAAAAAAGTGGAAGTAACCCAAGTGCCCATTTATAAATGAATGGATAAACAAAATGTGGCATATAATAGAGACCTTGAAAAGAAAGGCAGTTCTATTACCTGCTACAACATGGATGAATTTTGGGGACATTGAAAGAAACCAGTAATGAATTTTGTGGGTTTTTTTTTTTGGTGGTGCTGGGGAGGGATGGAACCCAAAGCCTCAGGCATGCTAGGCAAGCACTCTGCTGCTGAGCAACATTCTGAGCCCTCTTGCTGGAATTTTGATAGGAAATATTTTAAACCTGTGTCATTTTGGAGAGAATTGCCAATCTTTACAATGTTGAGTTTTTCACATACTATTACATAGTATACTCTTCATTTGCTTAAGATTTTCTTGAGTTTTTTCATAGGCATTTTCAATTATATTTGAAAATATACTTGATTTTTGTGTTGTTTATATATTCTATGTACTAGGTAAAAATATTAGTTCTAGGAAGGCTTATTTTTCATATTTCTTGGGATTTGTTTTTATGTAGAACATATGCCATCTCTAAATAGGACACATTTTACTTTTGTTCCATTCTGCCTTTATTTCCTTTTCTTGACTTTTTAAAAATGATTTTATTTATTTATTTTCTAAATGATTTTATCTATCTATCTATCTATCTATCTATTTATTTATTTATTTATTTTTTAAACAGTACTCAGGATTGAACTTAAGGGAATTTTCCACTGCGTTACATCCTCAGCCCATTTTTTCTTTCTTTTTTTTTTCCTAGACTGAAAATTGAACTTTGGGTAGCTTTTCCACTGAACTACACCCCCCAGTTTTTATTTTTTGTATTGAGACATGGTCTCTTTTAAGTTGCTTAGGGCCTCACTAAATTGTTGAGACTGGCCTTGAATTTGTGATCCTCATGCCACAGCCTCCTCACCAGTTTGTGCCTGGCTTTTGCCTATTTTACATACCATGTTGAATAAGAGTGATGAGCCAGCTATGGTGACCCATCTTTGTAATTCCATTGACTCAGGAGGATTGCAAGGGCTGGGGATATAGCAATAAATAAATTTTAAAAAATGAGTGGTGACTGTAATCCCAGAAGCCTGGGAGGCTGAGGCAGGAGGATCACAACTTCAAAGCAACTTAGCAAGACCCTGTCTCTTAATAAAATATAAAAAGGGCTGGGGGTATGGATCAGTGGTTAAGTGTTCCTGTGTTCAACCCCTGGTCCCCCAGTACAAAAAAAAAAAAAAAAAAAAGGTGATATCTTTTGACATCTTTTCCTTGTTCCCAACCTTGGGAAAAATCTGCAATTTTTATAATTAAGTGTGATGCTAGCTGTAGTTTTTATAGATACTCTTTGTCAAGTTGAAGTGATTTCCCTTATTTCTAACTTGCTGAGAGTTTTTATCATAAATGGATGGTGTTGGATTTTGTCATGCCTTTTCTACATCAACTCAAACATTATGCTTCTTTGTCAAATTGAGATACTTTCAGCTATTTTTTTAATGCTTTTCGCCTCAAACTGTTTTTCCTTTCTTTTGGTACTCTGATAACATAATTGTTAGATCTTTTGTGATAGTCCTGCAGGTTTCTGAGTTTCAGTTCATTTTTTTCTCTCTGTTCAGACTGAGTAGTTTCTATTCTGTGTTCATGTTCACTATGGGCTGGGTATTGTAGTTCAGTGGTTGAACACTTAGCTAGTGTGCATCAGGCCCTGCGTTGAATTCCCATTATCCCTCCCCACTGCCCAAAAAAATTCATGTTCACTGATTTTCCCACCCATTTGATGCCATTCTGCTTTTGAGCCCATCCAGTGAGTAATTTTTATTTTGGTAATTACATTTTTCCTTCTAACATTTCTTCTTGGATCATTCAGTTGTTGTCTGTTTCTTTGCTGAGTCATTCTGTTTTTTTTTTTTTTTCCTAGTCTTTTCAAGCACGAGTTTTGATTGCTCAATGAAGCATTTTTGGATGGATGCTTAAAAATCCTTGTGAGATATGCCAAAATCTTGATGTTGATTTTATATTTCGTTCAAGTGGAAATTTTTCCTCTTTCTTGGTAATGATGCTTAAAAAAAAAAAAAAGATCCTGGACAGTTTGAGCATTATGAGACTTTGGCTTTTATTTATATCTCCTGTTTTTAGTAGGTTTTCTCTGATACAGCATGCATGGGGAGGGGAGCTGACACCTCATTACTGTCCATTAGGTTTTTCCTCTTTTTGGCAATCTGAGATGGGAGTAAGAGGCATGCCTTGTTATTAGTGAGAAGGGAAGCTCCCACTTCAGGCTTTCACTAGACCTTCAAGAATAGCACCTTGACTGAGAGGGTGAGGTTTGACTTGTTTTGCAGGCCTAGTGAGGGTGGAAGTCTGGGTTCACCTTAAACCTTTTGCTGACATGAATACACTAGTAGCATCATGTCTGGTCCCCCCGCCCACCCTATGGAGTTTGGCTGAAGCAGGTTTTTTATTTCTAAGAGTTTTCTATCTTGTAAGGCTGCTTTCTCCTGGTCCTTTGGCTAGAAAGAGAATGGGTTCTTTTAGGCTTCTAAAATCTATAATCTGGGCTGGCAGTATAGCTCAGCAGTGCCATGCTTGCCTGGCATGTTCAAGGCCTTGGGTTCCATCCGTAGCACCACAAAAAAAATAAACATAAATTTGCTGCCATTAATATTTTCAGATTGCTGACTTATCTAATGTCTGGCCCAGAACATATGAGGCAAAAAGAAAACTTGGGAACCCAGCACAATGCCATTATTTGGTCCCAAGATTCTTTGTTTGTCTGCATTTTCTTTCAGCATTTCAGTTGGTAGGGTTTTTTTTTCTTTTTCTTGTTGTTGTTTGATTTGTGTGTGCAGGGTGCTGATGATCAAACCCAGCGCCTCGTTTGCTAAACACATAAAACACATGCTCTGCAGGGCACGGTGGTATGTTCCTTTAATCTCAGCAATTCTGTAGGCTAAGGCAGGAGGTTTGCAAGTTCAAGACCAGTCTGAGTAACTTAGCTGGACCCTGTGGACCCTGTCTCAAATGAAAAATAGAAAGTGTTGAGGATATGGCTCAGTGATTAAGCACCCTTGGGTACAATCCCTAGTACCAAAACAAACAAAGGAAAAAAAAAAAAACGAAACAAAACAACTACACATTCTCTACCACTGAGCTATCTGTGTTATGTTTATTTGCTGTAATGTTGAGAGTATTTAGCTGCTCTGGGTGGGAGGAGTATAAAGTAGTATCTGCTGTGTCTTCTGAATGGGATGTCTTACTTTCAGTTTTTAAACTTCAGCCCGGAGGAATGGAGTTGGCTATCTATGGACTGATACCTCTGAAACTGTGAGCCACCCAAATAAACTTTTCCTCCTTAAAATTGTTCTTGTCACTTTTTTGGGGTGCAGCAACACCAAAAAAAGCTAACTAAAACATCCATTATCTTTTTACATGCATTGTTTCCAACAAATTTATCATCCATAGCTTTGTTTTTTGTACCAGAGATTGACTCAGGGGCACTCAACCTCTGAGCCACATCCCCAGCCCTATTTTATATTTTATTTAGAGACAGGGTCTCACTGAGTTGCTTATTAGCACTTCACCGTTGATGAGACTGGCTTTGAACTCACGATCCTTCTGACTCAGCCTCTTGAGTAGCTGGGATTACTGGCATGCACTGATGCACCCGGCCATCTATATCTATATTTTACGTAACTTTTTTTTTTTTTGGTTCTGGGGATTGAACTTGAGGCCTCCCTGCTAAGTATTTGTTCTGCTGCTGAGCTACATCTCCAGCTGCATTTAAGTTTTTATTTATTTTTTAGTTGTTGTTGTCAGTACCTTTATTTTATTTATTTATTTTTATGTGGTGCTGAGGATCGAATCCAGGGCCTGGCACCTGCTAGGCAAGTGCTCTACCACTGAGCCACAACCACAGTCCCTTAAGTTTTTTTTTTAATCACTTGTTTTGAGCAATTTAATTATGATATTTCTTGGTTCGTTACTTAATTTTTCTTTTGTTTAGGTTTCATTTGAGCTTTAGTTTTTGTGTTTGTTTTAGTGTGGAAAGTTATAGGCCCTCATTTCTTCGAATATATATTTTTTGCTGCTCCCTCCTAAATAGCTCCCTCCAGTCATTTATATTTTAGGCTGTTTGAAGTCATCACAAAGCTCACTAATGTTCTCAGTATTCTGGATTTTTTTTTTTGGAAAAATGAACTTGACTGCTTTCAAGTTAGTGATCTTTTCTTCCGGAATGTCTAATCTGCTTTTCATCACATCCAATCTTTTTTGTTTGTTTTTGGTACCAGGGATTGAACCCAGGGGCACTTAACTATTGAACCATATCCCCAGCCCTTTTTTCGAATTTTATTTAGAAACAGGGTCTCATTAAGTTGCTGATTCTGGCTTTAAACTCTTGCCTCAGCTTCTCGAGCTGCTGGGATTGTAGGTGTGTGAAAGCTCACCTGGCTCCATTCAATGTATTTTTCTTTAAAACAAAATGATTTTTTACTTGTAGTTGGACATAATTCCTATTTATTTATTTATATGTGATGTGGAGGATCGAACCCAGGGCCTGGCACGTGCTAGATGAGTACCACTGAGCCACAACCCCAGCCCCTCAATATATTTTTCATCTCAGCCATTATCATTATTTCCAGAATTTTGATTGGGCCTTTTTAAATTTTTTGTGCCTACATTTAACTTTTCTGTGTACTTTTTAAGTATTTTTATGGTACTGGGGATTGAATCCAGGAGTGTTTAACTACTCAACCACATCTCCAGCCCTTTTTATGTCTTATTTTGAGACGGGGGTTGGCTAAATTGCTGAGGCTAGTCTTGAATTTGTAATCCTCCTGCCTCAGTCTACCAAGTTGCTGGGGTTAAAGGCCTGTGCAAATGTGCTCAGTTTCTTTTGTGTACTCCTAACATCATTGTCAGTGCTGGGTGGTTTTGCTAATTATCCTTATTATAGGTCATGTTTTCTTGCCTGTTTGCTTACATGATGATCTTTCACTGAAAGTTATGCATTGTGAATTTTACTTCTTGGATGCTGGATATTTTTGTATTCTTATAAATTATTATAAATCTTCTTGAACTTTTTTTTTGGTGGTGCTGGGGATTGAACCCATGGCCTTGTGCATGCAAGGCAAGCACTGTACCAACTGAGCTACATCTCCAGCCCTTCTGGAGCTTTTAGTTGTTTGAAAATACTATGATTATTTATGTTCTTCATCTTCTGTTTAGGGGTTGTTTGTTCTGTTTAGGTGGAGAACATTGCTTCATTTAAGTACTAATTATTCCCCACTACTTAGGTAAGGCCTTCCTGAGTATTCTACCCAATGGCCCATGACTTATTTTATTTTTCCACTTGGCCTGATAGATTCTTCAGTCTTATGCTCTCCTTTCTTTGGCTGCCTTGGCCTGTATGATCACTGTCACTGTTCTTCTGACCTTTTGGATGGTTCTTTTACCATACATAGTTAATTTCCTTAACTCATGTACTAATTAATAAATACTCTGCTGGGAGCTGGTAGATGCCAGGCCTTGGATTCAAGAATGTTCAAGGAGGACACTGCAGATATCTAGGGTCTTCTTTCTCTGCTGCTCTCTCTCTCTCTGGTTCTGTGAATATAGCTGCCTTGGTCTTCCCAGACTCTCAAATAAATCTGTTTCTTCAATTCAGGGAATTCTTCAGGCTGTGCCTCAGTGTGGTTTAAAACTTCTCAAGTCAGTAAGCAGGGGCACTTATAGGGCTCATCTCATTTCTTTCCTATCTCAAAAGGATTACTCTCTTTTGTTGTCTGGTGTTTGGGGTCTTGGAAACCATTCTTTTCTTGCATTTTATCAATTCATTTTTTTAAATTATTTCAGGTGGTAAGATTAATCTGGTTCCTGATCCTCAATCCATTTTGCTCAGAAGCGGAAAATTGAAGAAATGAGGTGTACATTTCATCTTTGGTTGCACTCTAAATGGAAGAGTATATGAAATGGCCCTGGTGAGAAAAAAAACAAAACAAAAAACTGAGAAAACATGGGACACAGGTATACTGACATTCAAGTCACAGAGAACTGAAGTAAATTGGATGTTAACGTATATCGATGCATGTAGCATTAGTCCATACAGCCCCTGTCTTAAAGCTACTTTTATAGGAAAACTCCACTTATTTCAGTCAAACCACTTAACAATAAAGAACTGATACTAGTAGAACTGTGAGCTTGTGAAGTCTATAATTTTAAAAAATTCTTTTCTGGTATTATGTATGCCTCAAAATATTCCATTTATACTACAGTAGTGTACCTCAGCAACTACATATGTATATTGAAGCAGTATTGTTATGTGAAATATACATTATTACATTGAACACATTTGAAAAGTGTGCTATTTTTGAAAAATTTCAATTAAAGATTTGATCCATAACTTTTAAAAATTGGCTTTTTTCATTTATAATTATTTAAGATTTTATTTATTATTTATTTTTTTGCCATTCTGGGAATCAAATCTAAGCCTTATGCACTTTAGGCAAGGACTGTGCCATTGAGATATGCTCCCAGTCTCTTGGATCCTTATTGAGAGCCAGCCATGTAGTCATAGAATGCTGGTGTGACTGACAGTAGTCAGTGAACTTCCAGGCATCTGGAAGGCATGCAGGTGTTCATCATAATGTACACTGTACAATGTAGGCACAGTGAGCTATCTTTATCATTTAGGCAAAGTATGAGCCTCTGTTTACCAGTTAAGTTCCCAAAGACCAGCCAGGGGCCATCCTTGTAAGCAGGCCTTTCTAAGAGCAGTCTTAAGCTTTCTATTTTAAACTCTTTTAGGTTCACAATATAAATGGCATAAACACACCAGTTAATGACAGAAATTGTCAAAATGGATTAAAAAAAACCAAAAGACCCACGACCCAACTTTGTTGTGTACTTAAGGGTATATAATTTATAGATGTCCTTGCAGTTCATTTAGGAAGGATTTCTGTGACAAAAGCCATGGTCAAGAAAGGGGGTAGGAAGCAAGAAAGTCATTATATGTATGACTATAGAGAGAGTTTAAAGATGAGGGGATGGGGATGAGGATATAGCTCAGTTGGTAGAGTGCTTGCCTCATATGCACAAGGCCCTGGGTTCAATCCCCAGCACTGAAAAGAAAAAAAAAAAAGATGAGAGAATGGAAAAAGAAATAACATGTAAACAATAAACAGAAGAAATTTGATATGGCTCTATTAATATTAAGCAGAGTAGACATTAGAACAATGAAAATTACCAGGAATAAAGAAGGACAGTATATAATGAAAAAAAACACAAAAGGATTGAGTAGTCAGCCACAACCGTTTTGAAGAAGACGAATAGTTGGAGGAATCACCAATTTTAAGAAATGAAGTTAGAGTAATCCAGGTAGCATAATATTGGTGAGGAGATAGACCAGTGGGGCAGAATAGAGTTCAGAAATTGACACTTTTTTTTTTTTTTTTTTTTTTGTGGTGTGTCGTGCTGGGAATGGAATTTAAGACCCCATGCTTGCCAAGCAGGTGCTGTACCACTGAGCTACATACCCAGACATTTTTATTTTATTTTAAGTCCATATCTCCCTAAGTTGCTGAGACTGGCCTTGAACTTGTGATCTTCTTGCTTTAGCCTTGCAAGTAGCTGGGGTTACAGGATTGTGCCACCATGCTGGCTGGTCAGTGTATTTATTTATTTATTTCTGTGCCGGGGATTGAATTCACAGTGCAGTCTCACTGAACTGCATCCTAAACTTTTTTTTTTTTTTTTTAAATATTTTTTTAGTTGTAATTGGACAAAATACCTTTATTTTATTTATTTATTTTTACATGGTGCTGAGGATTGAACCCAGCACCTCCAATGAGCTAGGCGAGCACTCAACCACTGAGCCATAACCCCAGCCCCATCCTAAACTCTTTATTTTTAATTTTTTTTTAATATTTATTTTTTAGTTGTAGTTGAACCCGATACCTTTATTTATTTATTTTTATGTGGTGCTGAGGATTGAACCCAGGGCCTCACATATACTAGGTGAGCCCTCTACCGCTGAGCCACAACCCCAGCCCCTTATTTTCTATTTTGATAAAGGGTCTCACCGGGTTTCCTAGACTGACCTTGAACTTGCATCCTCCTGCCTCAATTTCCTGAGTTGTTGAGAATGCAAATGTGGGTGCCAGTTGATTTTTGACAAAGAAGGTAGTAATTCAACTGAAAAGAAGAGTCTTCTAACAAATGATATTGTAACTGGATATTCATATGCAAATACAATGAACTTTAGTTGAAACCTCATATTTGTACATTAACTCAGCATGGGTCACATATTGAAGTCTGTAAACAAGTCAAAATAACACCTGGAATTTTGCCAGGGGAATGTTAGAGTTCGTAAACAAGTCGGGATGGTGCCTGGCAAAATTCCAGCATCACATATCCAAAATATATTTTAAAAAATCATAAAATGTTTAGTTAAACCCTTTAGGATTATGTTGAAGTGATAGTAATTGAAATATATCCTAAAAGTACCTCCCTTATGGTGTATGCAATATTAGTACTATCCTCACTACTATTTTACAATTGAGGAAACAAGCAAATAGAAGACTAGAAACTTAAGGTTACACAATTTATAGATGTGCCTTGCAGTTCATTTAGGAAGGATATCTGACAAAAGGCATGGTCAAGAAAGGGGTAGGAAGCAAATGTTTCAGAAGACTTCTCAAGAGAGTGTTGGGCTATTGGAAACTTGTTGTTTTTGCTGATTGTTTTAGTAAATTACACAATTGCTCATCTGTGAGGTATATTCTATTCTATCCCATGGTATCATTGCCTAGAAGGAAACACTAGTATCCTGGACAGGGAAGCTAAAAAAGGCTGCCCTCACAGGGGCCTTGTGTTACCTATCCTGGGATTGGACTCCGCTTGGTTGCCCACAGCTCAGATGTCCCATTCTGCCCTTACCTGCCCCTGGGTGAGGTGTCAAATAGTGAGTTGTCCATAGGATATTACACTTAACAAGTTCTATTTTATATTTCTACAACCATTCTATTTTATATTTTATGGTACTGGGGATTGTTCCTCCAGGGTCTAGTGCATGGGAAGCCAGTGCTATATCTCTGAGCTGCATTGCCAGCCCTCTGTTCAACCATTTCTTATTTGTTCTTAGAAAAGTTGTTTATTTTCAGTAAAATTACACCTTGAGCTGGGCACAGTGGTGCATACCTGTAGTCCCAGCAACTTAGGAGGCTGAGATAGGAGGGTTGCAAGTTTGAGGCCAACCTCAGCAATTTAATGAGGCCCTAAGCAACTTAGAGAGACCTTGTCTTAAAATAAAAAAAAGGGCTGGGGATGTAGCTCAGTGGCACAGTGCCCCCTGGGTTCAATCCCCCCACAAACATACCTTGGTACATAATGTCATATGAATAGAATTTCAAATTGTTACTGTTGCATATAGAAGTAATTGATTTTGCATGTTTTTTGTTATTCATTTAGATATTTCAAGTATCCCACCAATATTTAGGACATTACCGTATTAGTAGAATATCAGATATAGAACTAATACACACAGTTGACTTAGGATGTGAGGGGGTGTGACTCAGTGTTAAACATTTGCCTTGCATGCATCAGGACCTGGGTTTTGTCCCTATTACTACAAACAACAACAACAACAACAACAAAAACCTAAACCAGAAAAACAGTATCACTTACTCTGAGACATCCTTTTTGTAGCAATCACTTTCCTCATTCATTTATTAGTTTCCTTTCACTTAGTCCCTCTGACAGCAGGTGGCAAAGTTAGTATTGTCCCTCCTCAGCTATTTCTTCTGTTTCTCCATATATATATTTTGATACTGGGGATTTAACCCAAGGATGTTTTGCCACTGAGCTACATCCCCAGTCCTATTTCTGCTTTTTATTTTGAGACAGGGTGTCACTAAGTTGATGAGGGTCTTGCTAAGTTGCTGAGGCTGGCCTTGAACTTGTAATCTTCTTGCCTCAACCTCCAGAGTGGCTGGAATTACAGGTATGCAATTATTGCACCCAGCCCACTTACATTCATTTTGAAATTTGTGTCCTGTGGTATCCCTTTTCTTTCTTTCCAGCAGTGTCATCTTTGTTGGCCAATATTTCCTTTTAATTATCTTTTTTTTTTTTTTTTTTTTTAGCCCAGGTGTAGGGTTGACAGGCTGAGGAGTCCAGCCTAGTTAGCCCACATAGCACAGCTCCAGGCCAGGTCTTTATTGAGAGTGGCAAGGTCTTCAACACTCACCCTCACAACACTTAAGGGAATAAGAAATATGGTTTTCTCAAAAACAACACATCTGATGACACAAGAACTCATGAGTAGATAGTAACTGCCCAGTACCCCAGGCAAGTCTAGGGTCACCATGACCCCAAAGATGATGCCCCAGGCTGGGTACCCTGCTACCTCTTCCTATTGGTCGCTCTACTCCATGGTTTGGCTACCCAGGGTTGAGTATGGAGGGCTGCACCAGCTCCAAGGGAAGCCTGAGATGACTGCTGGCTCTCCCATCTCCACAGGTTCTCTGTGCTGGGTGTAGCTTCAGCCAGGCCAGGAGCAGACTGGCTCAGCATGGTTTATTCAGTTCATTTGCAGCTCAGAACAGAAATGAAGCACCTGCTCTCCATGAAGAGCAGGACTGTGCTCAGCCAGTTGAAATTAGGTGGTTCCTGCTAAGGTTGGTCTTGAACTTGTTATCCTCCTGACTTAGCCTCCGAGGTGGCTGGGATTACAGGTGAACCTCTGTACTCGCTCCACCACCAACTTAACCGGGACAAGGACTCCCCAGCCAGCCTGAAAGCACTCTCCAGCATTTCCAGTGCGCCGACACTCTTTTTAGAGAGAGAGAGAGAGAGAGAGAGAGAGAGAGAATTTTAATATTTATTTTTTAGTTTTTTGGTGGACACAACATTTGTTTGTATGTGGTGCTGAGGATCGAACCTGGGCCGCACGCATGCCAGGTATTTTTTCATAGTATTGGAAAACTTACTAATACAAGATCTATTTTATATATTGAGTGTAGTGTCAGAGATTAACAGCCATACATCAATTCAAGTGGTGAAAACATTTCATTTGGTAAGTACTGACAGCAGGGGAAAGAGCTGAGCTCCATTTTGATTTGTGCAGAGTGATTGGGCATTTTAAAGAAAAAAATGAGAAAAAAATTGTGGAAAATCAGAATTTCAAAACTTCTTTTTTTGGGGGGGGTGTACTAGAGATTGAACCTAGGGACACTTTTGCCACTGAGTTAGATCCCCAGCTCTTTTTATTTTTTTATTTTGAGACAAGGGTTCACTAAGTTGCTTAGGGCCTCATTAAATTCCTGAGGCTGGCCTGGAATTTGGGATTCTTCTGCCTCAGGCTCCCAAGTGGCTGGGATTACAGACCACCACGCCAGACCAAAACTCTTGAATAGGAAATTATTACTACACATTGTCTACTTTCACTAGTAAACAAAAATTAACTCCATATCCTATAAATGTTGTGTATGCTTTGAAACTTTTGTGAGAAATCTACTGACCTGTGCTATTTTAGTATTCGGTTATTTTTAGCTGAGCAGGGTGGCCAACACCTGTAATCCCAGCTACTCTTCAGGCTGAGGCAGGAGGATCTAAAGTTCAAGGTCAGCCTGGGCAATTTAGGGAGACCTTATTTTAAAATAAAAAGGGTTGGGGTTGTACTTCAGTGGTAGAGACCCCCTCCCCCCATTCAATCTGTTAAGTGCTGCAAAAAAATTATTTAAAAAATAAACAATTTTTATTAATAAAAATCTTGTGTGTGGATTATGCTGGGGATCGAACAGAGGGCCTTTTGATTAGCTAGGCAAATGCTGTGACACAGAGCAGCCCTGGCTTTTAACGACCAAGAAAATATATTGTTTTTTGAAAACATGCCATAGTAATTATGTCGTCGGTCCCCCTTACCCCCCCCTCCTCTCCCCCGCCAGCCCGCACCTCCCCTTCACCCTCTGCCGCCCCCCTAGTACTGGAGATTGAACCCTGAAACTCACTACTACTAAGCTATATTCCCAGGCCTTTTATTTATCTATTTTTATTTATTTATTTTGAGACAAGATCTTCCTAAATTTCTCAGTCTGGTCTTGAATTGCGATCCTTTATGCTCTAAATCGCATTTTTTGTAAAAGTTGTTAGGTGAGGTTGGGTGTCAGTCATTCTACTTACTTTGGTGGTGCTGAAGAGCTCACTAAGGGCCTCCTGCTTTTTTTTTTTTTTTAAGTGATGCTGGGGATTAGAACCCAAGCCTTGTGCATGCCAGGTAAGTACCAACCGTGCTGTATCCCAAGCCCAAAGGGGTCTCATGCTGGGCAAGTGCTCTATCACTAAGCTACAATATCAGCCGTTTTCTTTTTAGTTTGCGTGCATTTTTATTGATCTCCCAAGTTTTGTGTATTAAAAGTAATTTTGAGGCATTTTACTGTCTTCGTTACTACTAACTACAAAACCACCGGCACCACGCTGCTCTGCTTTCCTGAATGCAATACTGCTGTTATGGACAGTTTTTCTCCGCGAGGTTTGCGCTGCGGGCGTCCTTTCTGGTGGAGCCGGGTAAGCACGGAAGTAGCCGAAAACGCCAGGCGCAACGCCTCCTGGCCCAGCGGACACAGCTCCTCCCTCGGCCGGATTGAGGCGCGGCTACTGCCGCGGAGCCCGACGGGAAACAGCTCCTCCAGATCCCGGGCGCTTACTGCGCGGGAACCAGAGACAGGCACTCCTGCGCATGCGCGGCTCAGGCCCGGGACACGCACGAGTATCGTGGTCACGGTGCAACCTGGATCAAAGGCCAGCCGTGCCCGTGCAAAGGCGGGACCTGACCTTAGATCCAAGCTCTTGGACGGGTGCGGCGGGTGGCTCCAACTTGGCCCTTTCTCGTGTAGGAGATGGCGGGCAGGCGGAAGTATGACTGTCTGGTGAGCGGTAGTGGCCGCTTTTGCCTCCTTGTGAGGAGGATGTGCGCGCCCTAGTGGGCACCGCCGGGAACCCTCGCGCTCAAACGACCGGTTGTGTACAACCTGCTAGGTGCTGCACTTGTGCTTGCTGGCTAAAAGTAAATCTGCCTAGGTCCATAACTGAGTCTAGGATATCGTTTCAAATGCAGAATGAACTCCGTCATCTTGGCATTTGTACTGTCTCTTGTGGTGTCTCTTAGGTCTCTTGGGTCATGCTTTGTAAGAGGGCTTCTGGCCTGGTTTGAACTGCCCAGTCAGCTCAAGATTCAGGTTCTCGAGGTGTAGGTTCCAACTAAAATTATTTTGTCCCCTAGACCCAGATCCTCGTTCTTAGGACCAAGCAGCTCTCTCTTAAGTGAGGAGGAAGCCACCTGTGGAATGGACCATCTGAGTGGAGCAGAAAACCCTGCTGGGAAAGAGCAGATTCTAGGTTTGCATGTCTAGAAACAGGCCACCCAAACTGAGACAATGGGAAGTTTGCGCCAAGTTTCAGAAGAAAGAGGTGAGCTAGGGCTCAGGCTGAAGGCAGGTCTGTCCAGGAATGTCACTTCAATTAAGGATGTGAGAGAACCTGGTGTGTGTGGGGGGGGAAATACCACCTACCATTAAGAAAAACTTAATTCCCGCTCCCACTTCCCACCCAACAACCTTTGATTCCTTTCAAGTTTGTCTGCTTTTTACAGATCCTCAAGGGGCTCTCATACCATGACTCTTGAGAGATACGGGTGTTTCCTCCATTCTGTCATATAGACCTGGAAAGTAGTACAGGGAAGAGCTTCCTGGATTACTGCTTTCTGCCCAATATGAAAGATGAAAGCCACTGAGCTTCAGAGGGTGAAGATCCAGGTTATCACATTCATTAGTGCCTAAGCCATTAGTCAGAATTTCTGACATAGTTAAGTCAAAATCAGTTTCAAGCTGGATGTGGTGGTGCAAGCCTGTAATCCTAAGGCTGGAGGATTGCAATTTAGCAAGGGCCTAAGCAATTCAGTGAGACCCTGTCTCTAAATAAAAATACAAAAAAAAAAAAAAAAAAAAAAAAAGGCTGGGGAGGTGGCTCAGTGGATAATTNTCTTTTTTTTTTTTTTTTTGTCTAATGCGTTCATGTACTAGAGTATGACTTCGTATTTGACATTTGACAGCTTTGAAGCCCCACCTCTTTCCCTCTCCTTTGCTCTCCACATTGACAGCCTATAGGAAAGCCCAGACACTCCCAGGTTTGGATTTGAAGGGAAGTTAGAGCCACACAAGCCAGCATGTGCATTGGAGCCCTCATTTTTGCCATACCCATTAACCACAGTAACACCTTGAATTGAGTCATTTTTCCTGTTATCACTTCATTCTGGAGCCTATTTGGGAGCCATCCCAAGAAAATCTCATCATGCAAGCAGTAAACCTTTGTTTACTACTTAAGAAATCCAAATTGCCAAGGCTAGCTTTGGCAGTTTAGGCATGTGAGGATACTAGAGATTGAACCCAGGGATCCTTTACTACTGAGCCACATCCCCAGCCCTACCCTTTTTATTTTTATTTTGAGATAGGTTTTTTTGAGATTTTTTATTTTGAGATAGCCTAAATTACTGAGGTTGGTCTTTAATTTGTCATCCTCCTGACTTAGCCTCCCAGGTGGCTGGGATTACAGGTGAGCATCACCATGCCTTGTTAGAGTCTGTAAACAAGTCAAAATAACACCTGGCATTTTGCCAGGGGAATGTTAAAGTTCGTAAACAAGTCTAGATGGTGCCTGGCAAAATGCCAGAGGGAGTGGTTTGAGAAGTAACAAAAG
>NW_026000000.1:11471259-11532760 GCF_001458135.2 Marmota marmota marmota | reverse complement strand
AAAAAAAAAAAAAAAAAAAAAAAAAAAAAAAAAAAAAGGCTGGGGAGGTGGCTCAGTGGATAATTACCCCTTGTACTTATCCACAGATTGTACAGCAGATAGGTGAAAGTTATATTTTCTGTCAGATGTCTCTTTATTTCTCTTTATGTTTTAAACTGTATAACTTTTGGATCTGTCTTAAGGGGAAAAGCAGTGACCTTATCATGGCGAATATCATGAACCTAGTATTGAACCTGGTACCCCCTTCCCCCCCAAAAAAATCAGTTTCAGTTTAAAGACAGAAAGTATTGTCAAGGTAATTAAGGGCCAAAGGACATTCTCCTACAGGAAGACATTTTATTATCTTGAGCTTTTAGGCAAATCAAACCTTTTGTGATCCATTCTTTCTTCTCCAGCTCCCCCTACCTGTTTCCTAGAGCAGCAGAAAATGAGCAGGTCTGAGGTAAATAGTTTATTTCTTATTTCCTACTTTGTTTATGAGGTTTTAGGTTAGAATGCAAATGTAGAAATAGATGAAAATCAGCTTCAGGGAAAGTAAACAAGATCAATAGCAAGCTGGGTGTGGTGGTGCACACCTGTAACACCAGCAGCTCCGGGGCCTGAAACAGAAGGATTATAAGTTCAAGCCCAGCCTCAGCACCTTAGGGAGGACCTGAACAACTTAGGGAGACCCTGTCCCAAAATAAAAAGGCCTAGGGATGTAGCTTAGTAATAAATTGCCCCTGAGTTAAATCCCCAATATAAAAAAAAGGGGTGGTGGTGGCTGGGGTTGTGGCTCAGCGGTAAAGTGCTCACCTAGCACATGCACGGCCCTGGGTTCAATCCTCAGCACCATATATAAATAAATAAAATAAAGATGTTGTATCCAACTACAACTAAAAAATAAATATTAAAAAAAGATCAACATCAATATCGGGACAAAATGTTGCATAGAAATAGGTTCCATGATCTTAAGGCAAATTGATCTGTCTTTCTGAAGTTCACAGCAATAGTGCAGATATTCTCTGTTATGTGATTTGCATTGGCCATTAAAATAAATTATCAGGAATTTCTCATGGGACCTTAAGAGTTCTTGGGAGTGAAGTACAGTCAATGTTCTTTTCCCGGTCTTCCTCTAGGTCACTTACGTAATCATTCAGTGATGACTGGAAATCAGTGCAGCATGCTGCCTATAATTGCTACTCAGGGGAAGCAGAGTACTTTGTGCCAAAGGAGAACTCTAAGGACTGAAACACCTTGATCCTGTAGACCTCTCTCTGATGGTCTGGTTCTATCCGAGCATAGAACCTGGGTTATTTGCAATAAAGAATGGATTATATCACCTTTAGGTAAAGTTCTTAAATATCATGTACAGATTGTACAGCAGATAGGTGAAAGTTATATTTTCTGTCAAATGTCTCTTTATATCTCTTTATGTTTTAAACTGTATAACTTTTGGATCTGTCTTAAGGGGGACAGCAGTGACCTTATCATGGCAAATATCATGAATACTTTAGTCCTTACTTTAGTTGAGCATTCTGTCCAGTTGACACTCCTGTTTTATTTATTTACTGTGGTACTAATGATTGGATCCAGGGGCACTCTACCACTCAGCCACTTCTCCAGCCCTTTTTTAGTTGCTTTTCTTATGTTTTAAATTTTGAGACAGGGTCTTATTAAATTGCCCTGGCTGGCCTCAAACTTGGGACTCTCCTCCCTCAGCCTCCTGAATTGCTGGAATTACAGATGTATGCCACCACACCTTGCTAATTGACATTCATGTGCAGTCTCCCCTGGAATGTCTTCTTGTTTGGTTTCTTTTTTCTGTGGTTTCTTTTTTTGTGTGTCTTCTCTATGGAGTATTCATTCTCTTACTGCTGTCAAGGTGTCCATTTATTTGGAATTGGGGAGTGAACACAGGAATGCTTAATCACTGAGCCACATCTCCAGCTCTTTATTATGAGACAGGATCTTGCTAAGTTGCTGAGGCTGGCCTTGAACTTGTGATCCTCCTGTCTCAGCCTCATGAACCATTGGGATTCCAGGCATGTGCCCAGTGAACCTGTCCATTCTTATTATGTTATTATTGTCTTCACTTCTTCTTGGTCTTGATAATTGATCTCTTCTATCTGGAGATGCTGGACAGTTTGACTCTGGCTCTGTAGTCTGACCTTGCCGCAGTCTGGCTGGGCACAAAATCACAAGCCACTCACAGCCTTGTAGATTCAAACAGCAATTCTTTATTCCCGAACTCACACCGGCACCCTACAAGCACATTCTGGGCAAAATCCACACTCTCCACCGGGCTCTGAATCCCAAAATACTCTCTGAATCCTGCGAGAACTCAATGGGAACTCAAGGCGCCTGAGGCAGCAGGATACGCCCTATTCCCAGCAGGAATCACCTTAAACCTGGAACCGCCCTAAACCCCCATCCGCCCTGGTCCTTGAGCAAGGTCACCTTTCATGCAAAGTCACTGCAAGCCCATTTCCACAATGGAGAGTCCTCCCTCTAAGCAACATGGGGTAGGCTGACAAAGAAATTGCCATGCGTCATTCTTACTTAGCTATGGCTCTCAGCATGACCTCTGCCCTACTTTAGATCTTAATGGCCAATTCTCTGCTGGGCATCTCTATATAATCCGGAGGCCCCTCAAACTCCACAGATCCAAAAAGAAGGTTATTATTTACAGATTCCAGACTTTTTCTTTATTTCCAGTAGAATGTTATCCCCAGCCAGCCTGTCATCTAAACAACAAACCCAACATTAATCCTCACCTATGTCCTTTACCTGCCTATCCTTACCTGCTCATCCTTTACCACTCATTTTTTGCCACCTATGCTTATAGTCAGTGATCAAGTTTTGTGGCTTTAAGTTGTTTGCCTGCCTGCATTTCTTCCTTGTATTTGGAATTGAACCCAGGAGTGATCCACTCCTCTGTATCCCTAGTCCTTTCTATTTTTTATTTTGAAACGGAGGTCTTGCTAAGAGGGCCAGTCTTGCCTTGAACTTGCAATCCTCTGGACTTGGCCTCCTAAGTAGCCTGGATTCCAGGTGTGAGCTACTATGCCTTGTCCATATTTCTTTTCTTTTCAAGTAAAGATAAAAGTGCACAAGTCTGGGCTGGGATTGTAGCTCAGTGGTAGAGTGCTCGCCTAGCATGTGCGAGGCCCTGGGTTCGATCCTCAGCACTACATAAAAGTAAATAAATAAAATAAAGATATTGTGTCCAACTACAATTAAAAAATAAATAAAAGTGCACAAGTCTTAACTGTAGCTTGATGAATTTTCAGATGCTACACACTTGGATAGTTATTACTCAGATGAAGATGGTAAAGGTTAGGAACATTTTTCATACCACCAAAGGTTTCCTTGTGTCCTCTTTTTAAATTTTTAAAAATTTTTTGTGATGTTGGGGATTGAACCCAGGGCCTTTTGCATGAGAGGCAATCACTCTACCAACTGAGCTATATCCCTAGCCTTAAATTTTTTATTATTTTATATTTTGGTACTGGGAATTGAACCCAGGGATGCTTTACCAATGAGCTACATCCCCAGTCTTGTTTCTTTTTTCTTTTGAGAAAGGGTCTCACTAAGTTGCTGAGCCTGGCCTCAAACTTTTAATCCTACCTCACCCTCCCAAGTCACTGAGATTACATGTGTGTGTCACCACTCCTGGACCTTGTGTTCCTTTTAAGAACATATTTGCCCACTCTTGTCCAAGGGTAACCAATGTTTGACTGGTATCTATTTAAACCTCAGATAAACAGAATCATGCAGTACATGTTTTTTCATGTCTATCTGACTGTTTTGAGGTAGAGGTTGCTGGAAATTGAACCAGGGATGTTCTTCTACCACTGAGCTACATTCCCAGCCCTTTTAATTTTTTTTTTTTTTTTTTTTTTTTTTGAGACAGGGTCTCTAAGTTGCTGAGGCCTCCAATTTGCAATTCTCCTGCCTTAGCCTCCTGAGTTTCTGGGAATAAAGCATGCACCACTATGCCTACCTATGTCTGACTTATTTTTTATTTTCTTTTCTTAAATTTTTAAGTTTTATTTTTATTGACAGAAAGTAATTATATGCATTTATAGGGTACAAAATAATATTTCAATACACATACACATTTTGGAATGAACAAATCAGAGCAAATCCATCACCTTACATACTTTGGGGTAAGAACATTTAAAATTCACTCTTTTAGTAACTTTAAATATACACTATTTTAGCTGGGCAAGGTGGTGCACATGGTAATCCCATCAGATCAAGAGGCTGAGTCAAGAGGATTGCAAGTTCAAAGCCAGCCTCAACAAAAGTGAGGTGCTAAGCAACTCAGTGAGACCCTGTCTCTGAATACAGAATAGGGCTGGGATGTGGGTCAATGGTCGAATGCCCCTGAGTTCAATCCTGCATCCCCACCCAAAAATATATATATATGTACACACACACACTCATTAACTATAGACATCTTGCTGAATACTTGCTATTTTTCTTTTTTAATGTAAATTTATGTAAAATTTTATGTAAATTTATGTAAAAATATGACAGCAGGATGCATTACAATTCTTATTATATATGTAGAGCACAATTTTTCACATCTCTGGTTGTATACATAGTATATTCACACCAATTCATGTCTTCATACATGTACTTTGGTTAGTAATGACCATCACATTCCACCGTCATTAATTACCCCATGCCCCTTCCCTTTCCCTCCAACCCCTCTGCCCTATTTAGAGTTTGTATGTTCCCTCTCATGCTACCACTCCCTATCCCACTATGAATTTGCCTCCATATATATATATATATATATATATAAAAAAACCATTCAGCATTTGTGTTTTTTTTTTTGGGCTATTTTTCATTAATGCATTTTAAAGTCATTATACAGCAATGAATATTATGATAGTTGATTATTTTATTTATTTATTTTTGGTACCAGGGATTGAACCCAGAGGCACCTACCACTGAGTCACATCATAAGCCCTTTTTTATTTTTAATTTTGAGGCTGGGTCTCACTAAGTTGTCAAGGCTGGCTTTGAACTTGTGATCCTTCTGCCTTAGCCTCCCAATTTGCTGGAATTAAAGGTGTACACCACTGAAATGCATGAATTATTGTTTATTTTTATTTTTAAAAATTTTGTTCTTTTTAGTTATACATGACAGTAGGATGCATTTTGACATCTCATACATACAGGCAGTATAACTTTCCATTTTTATGGATGTATATAATGTGGAGTTATACTGGTTGTGTATTCATATACAAGCATAGGAAAGTTATATCCAATTCATTCTACTGTCTTTCCCATTCCCATCCCTCCTCGCTTCCCCCCACTCTGCCCTGTCCAATCTGGTAATTCCCCATTGTGAAGTCAACATCTGCATATCAGAGAGAACATTTGGCCTTTGGTTTTTGGGGATTGGCTTATTTCACTTAGCATGATATTCTCTAGTTCCATCCATTTACCGGCAAATGCCAAAATTTCATTCTTCCATATAGCTGAGTAATATTCCATTGTGTATATGTACCACATTTTCTTTATCCATTTATCTGTTGAAGGACACCTAGGTTAGTTCCATAGCTGAGCTATTGTGAATTGAGCTAAAAAGCATGAATTATAAAGCATATTACCTACATTTAATGACTGAGAAAAAATTTAATTTCAATAATACAGGGAAGTTTCATTTGACAGAGATTTGAAGGTGTTGTACTACAAAACTAATAATTTGTTAGCATGTACACACTCCATTAGAAATTCTGTAAGAAGAATTTTCTTCTGAAAGTTGTTCCATAATATGTAGAAGCTTTTCTCTTAAACTCAGCCTTCTTTTTCACGGCTGCTTCTAATTCTGCTTTCCTTTTAGAAGTATCTTTTTGTTTCAAGGCACTTGTCTCTTTCATACCTGCAGCATTTTGGGAGGCCTTTTGGCAAGCAGAGCGTTTCTACCCTTTCAGCCTGGCCTGACTTCTTTAAATCAACCGTTTTCTTTTAAATCAACTGTTGTATCTGTGAGATCACCCATATTGTTGCATATAGCAGTAATTTGCTTTTTTCCACTATGTGAATATGCCACAGTTTATCCATTCTATTGTGCATATTAGGGTTGTTACTCATTATGGCTTTTGTGCGTGTCTTTTGGTATGCATATGCATTTGATTCTGAGGGATACACATTCATTAGTGAAATTGATAGGTCAGTGCCTTTATAGATTTTTGCCAAGAGGTTTTACAGAATAGTTGTACCACTTAACATTCCATCAGCCGGGCTGGGGTTTTAGCTCAGCGGTAGAGTGCTCACCTCGTACCTGTGAGACCCTGGGTTTGGGGGAAAAAAAAAAAAAATATATATATATATATATATATATATGAATAAATTAAAAGTATTATGTCCAACTACAACTAAAAAATAAATATTTAAAAAAAAATTTCATCAGCTGTGTCACCATAGCCTTGTCAGCACCTTACATTATTAGCAATGTTTTATTTGGTTTTTCCTTCTTAGTATTAAGTTGGCAAGTGTAGTGGTATTTCATTGTTTTGATTTGTTTTTTTAAATGGGTGCTGGGAGTTGAACTCAAAGGCTCTCAACTACTGAGTCACATCCCCAGCCCTATTTTGTATTTTATTTAGAGACAGGGTCTCACTGAGTTGCTTAGTGCCTCACCACTGCTGAGGCTGGCCTTGAATTCGTGATTCTCCTGTCTCAGCCTCCTCAGCTGTATTGGCACATAAAGATAAAAACATGTTGCTGGAATGTTATGCCACACTTACAAACTTATTAAAAAATTATAATCTAGAGATAGCAATAGATAAAGTACAATTAAAATTTCCAATTAATTATTTAGGAGTTCTATTATCCTCAACCATGGTCCGTCCACCAAAAATTCAAATACGAGTAGATCAACTCAAATCACTTAACGACTTTCAAAAGTTATTGGGAGCATCAATTGGATAAGGCCCTTATCTAGGTATACCAACAGGAGAGTTGGNTGGGAATAGGGCGTATCCTGCTGCCTGAGTTCCCCTTGAGTTCTCACGGGATTCAGACAGTATATTTTGGAGACAGAAGCCCAGTGGAGGTGGATTTGGGCAGAGAACGTGGATTTCCCCAGAACGTGACTGTAGACGGCCGGTGTGAGTTCGGGAATAAAGAGTTGCTGTTTGAATCTGCAAGCTGTGTGGTGGCTCGTGATTGTGTGCCCAGCCAGACTGCGGCATCTGTGCCCAGCCAGACTGCGGCAGTTGCCCATGCTGGTCTTAAACTCTTAGACTCAAGTGACGGTCCCACCTCAGCCTCTTTAGTAGCTGGGACTATAGGCCTGTGCCATCACACCTGGCATGAAAATTAATTTTTTTTTTTTTTAGAGAGAGAGAGAGAAAGAGAGAGAGAGAATTTATTTATTTATTTTAGTTTTCGGCGAACACAACATCTTTGTTTGTATGTGGTGCTGAGGATCGAACCGGGGCCGCACGCATGCCAGGCGAGCGCGCTACCGCTTGAGCCACATCCCCAGCCCCCAAAATTAATTTTAATATATTTAATTTAACTAGTATTATAATATATAATTAATATTTTTAAATGCTATGAATAATTAATACCTTAAAATGCAATGAATAAAATCTTTTACCTTTTTTCATGGGTTCTGGTGATCAAACTCAGGCTCTCAAACAAGTGAAGCAAATATTCTACCATTGAATTATTCTCCCAGTCCCCTTTCATATTGTTTTGTTCTAAGTGTTTGAAATCTGGTGAGTATCTTATAATTAAAGCACCTCACATTTTTAAAAATATTTTTTAAAAATGTTTTTTAGTTGTAGTTGGACACAATATCTTTCTTTCTTTATTTATTTATTTATTTTTTTTAAAGAGAGAGTGAGAGACAGACAGAGAGACAGAGAGAGAGAATTTTTTAATATTTATTTTTTAGTTCTTGGCGGATACAACATCTTTGTATGTGGTGCTGAGGATCGAACCGGGGCCGCACGCATACCAGGCGAGCGCGCTACCGCTTGAGCCACATCTCCAGCCCATTTTATTTTATTTATTTTTATGTGGCGCTGAGGGTCGAACCCAGAGCCTCGCACATGCTAAGCGAGCGCTCTACTGCTGAGCCACAACCCCAGCCCCTTAATATTTTTTTTTTAGTTGTAGATGGACACAATATCTTTATTTATTTATTTTTATGTGGTGCTGAGAATCGAACCCAGTGCCTCAAGCATGCAAAGCACATACTCTACCATTAAGCTACATCCCTAGCCCTCACCAAACAGTTTTGTCTGGCCACATTTCCAGTGCTCGGTAATCCTTGTGGTTTATCAGAAATCTGCATCATTTCTTCTAAAGCAGACTTAGACTTGTAATTCTAGTGTTTATTTCATTTCTTTGTTGACTATTATTCGCAACTATGATTTCAACAGTGAACTTTATGCCCTAAGGAGGTGATCTGAAAGCATGGATTCTAGACCTGTAGCATCTTGGGCATCACCTGGGTGCTTATTAGAAATGCAGATTTAGGCTGGGCATAGTGATGCACATCTGTAATCCTAGTGGCTTGGGAGGCTGAGGCAGGAAGATTACCAAGTTAAAAGCCAGTCTCAGCAACTTAACAAGGCTCTCAGGAATTTATTTATTTATTTATTTATTTATTTTTTATTTTAATTTTTTTTTAAAGAGAGAGTGAAAGAGAGAGAGAGAGAGAGAGAATTTTTTAATATTTATTTTTTAATTTTCGGCGGGCACAACATCTTTGTATGTGGTGCTGAGGATCGAACTCGGGCGGCACGCATGCCAGGCGAGTGCGCTACCGCTTGAGCCACATCCCCAGCCCCGGCTCTCAGGAATTTAATGAGACCATTTCTTCAAATAAAATTATAAAAAGGGCTAGGGATGTGGCTCAGTGGTAAAGTGCCCTGGTTCAATGCCTACTACCACACACACACAAAAAAGAAAAAAAGAAAAAGAAAAAAGAAAGAAAGATAGAAAAGAAATGCAGATTTAGTTATTCTGTAGGCATTCCTGCTTGTATTTAGGGTTTATTTTTTTTATTTTTTATTTTTTTTTAAAGAGAGAGGGGGAGAGAGAGAATTTTTAATATTTATTTTTCAGTTTTTAGCGGACACAACATCTTTGTTTGTATGTGGTGTTGAGGATTGAACCCGGGCTGCACGCATGCCAGGCGAGTGCGCTACCACTTGAGCCACATCCCCAGCCCTAGGGTTTATTTTTTTTAGATTAATTTGATATTACTGTATTTTTCTTCTGTATTGTCTGTTTTCTAGATTGAGGTTCAGGGAATTATGCCACATAAGTCAGCTCTGATCTTCTGAGTGTTTTTCTATAAACAAAGTCTTATTGGAAAATAGATGAGCCTATGTATTTTCATATTGTTTAAGACTGATGGCACATTATAATTGAGTACTTGTAGCAGGGACCCAATGGCTTTCAAAGCGTAAAATAATACCACCTGGATTTTTTTATTTTGTAGTTGTAGATGGACATAATGCCTTTATTTACTTTTATATGGTACTAAGGATCAAACCCAGTGCTTCACACATGCTAGGCAAGTGCTCTGCCACTGAGCCATAGCCTTAGCCCAATACCATCTGGCTCTTTAATGAAAATTTTCCAAACCCTGCTCTTAGATCATTGATTTTCCAACTTCATTGTTTATTACAGTCAGTTGGAGGGCTTGTTAAAATAGCATTTGCTGGACCTTCCTCCCAAAGTGTCTGTTTTATATATATTAGTTAATTAATGCTATGTAAGAAGTTATCTAAAAACTTAGTAGCTTAAGACAACAACAAACATTTGTTATCTTGTATAATTTTTTGAGGGGGGTCAGATATTTGCAAGAGGCTTAGCCAGTGTGGCTCTGACTTGGGATGCCACGGGCTACAGTTATTTGTAGTCTTCATGGGGCTGGAGGAATAGCTTTTGTGATGGCTCACTTACAGGCTAACCATGTTAGTGCTAACATCTGGCAGGAGGCCTCATTTCTTGGCCATGTGGACCTTTCTATACTACTGCTTGAATAGCCTCATGACATGGCAGCTGACATGGCAGCTGGCTTTCTCCAGAGAAAGCGATCCAGAAAGGAGCAAGGTAGAAGCAGCAATTGTCTTTTTTGAGTGGGCCTCAGAAGTCACACTGTTGAGGTGGGAGAATTTAAGTTTGAGGCCAGCCTGAGCAACTTAGTGAGACTCTGCTTCAAAAAATATAAAAGGTGAGGGATAACTCAGTTGTAGAGTGCCACTGGGTTTAATCCCTTGCAGGAAAAGAAAAAAATGTCACTATTATCATTTTCACATCTTTTTGGTTACTAAGGTCCAGCTTCATTTAATACAAAAGGAGATTGTATAAAGGAAGGAACAGCAGGTGATGAAAGTCTTTGGGGTCTTGGGAGCTGACTACTACAGAAGATCTGGGATGGGGCCTGGGAGTTTACATTTCTAACAGGTTTACAGGTGATATTGCTGTTGTTGATCTGGGAATATACTTTGAAAACACTACTATGAGTGCCCAAGGAAAGCTATTGAAATATGGAAAGGAATTATGCATTTAGTATTTGTAGAAAAAAGAGGTTGCATAGACATATATGTATAAATAGCTACACTACATGGTGCATGCCTGAAATCTTGGCAACTCAGGAGGTAGGAGGATTGCAAGTCAAGCAATCTAGTGAGATCCTGTCTCAAAATCAAAAATAAAAAGGGCTGGGGATGTAGTTTAGTGGTAAAGTGCCCCTGGGTTAAATCCTCAGTACAAAAAAAATTAGATGAATAAATAAATAGCTATGCTAGTTGAAAGCTCAACTTTTTATTTTTTGAGATCATGGTCTTGCTGTGTTGCCTAGGCTGTCCTTGAACCCAGAATTCTCCCACCCTAGCCTCCCCAGTGGCTGGGATTATAGGTACAGTATATAGGTGCACACCATTGCACCTGGCTTGAGTGCTCAGACTTTAATTAAAGGGTAGATGGTCAAATATTTTGGAACCTCCATGTGGTAGGAATATGTTTCCAATTATAATCTTGTTTCTGATTATATGGGGCTTTAACTTAATAGATTTTTTTGGAGGGGGTACTGGTGATCAAACCCAGGGGTGCTCAACCACTGAGCCACATCCCCAGCCTCTTTTTTATATTTTATTTAGAGATAGGGTCTTGCTGAGTTGCGTAGGGCCTCGTGAAGTTGCTGAGCTGACTTTGAACTCATAATCCTCCTGCCTCACCCTCCCGAGCTGCTGGGATTACAGGCGTGTGCTACCACACCTGGCTAACTTTATATATTTCAGCCCTTATGCCTGAATGCCTTTGCTTATGTAGTTGACTCATATCTATGAAGAAAATATGATTTATGTGTCAAGACTTAAAACTTCACTCCTCAATGAAGTTTAGCCTTAACTTTTCTCTTTGTGACTGTTTATCTCTCAGAAACTTACAATATTGCTACTGTAATACTTAGTATATGTATTTATGTTCTAGTTTGTTTTATTTTTCAACTTTATAGTTGAAGATTTACAGTGAAAACTTTATGGTGGATGTGAAAACTTTACAGTGAATGTGACAAGGTGTTAGATCCCAAGCATTTCATGTTGTGCAGTTTCTTTGTGCTTTCTAGGTTCTAGGGGTCAGGGTCATTTAGGGATGGGGCTGTGGGCTTCTCCCAGGAGGAGTGGCAGCACCTGAGCCTTCTCAGAGGATCTTGTACAGGGATGTGATGCTGGAGAACTATAGCCACCTTGTTTCGGTGGGTAAGGAATGTGTAACTTGTACCTCCAAATGGAATTTATTTCTTTTTTACTTGCCAATTACACGTTTTTTGTAAACAATATGAAGGCATGGGATTTAGGTATCAAAGTTGACTGATCCCTTTGGGACACCATAAAGAATATCTGTGTTCTGTTCTCTCTTACATGTTCAAGAGGACCTATTTTTTTTTTTTTTTGGCGGGGGGCGGTACTGCGGATTGAACTCAGGGGCACTCAACCACTCACTGAGCCATATTCCCAGCCTTATTTTGTATTTTATTTAGAGACAGGGTCTTACTGAGTTGCTTAGCGCCTCACTTTTGCTGAGGCTGGCTTTGAACTCATGATCCTGAGCCACTTGAATTATAGGCATGTATCACTGTGCCCAGCCCAGTGGACTTATTTTTGTGCAGGCACACTTTTTCTTTTAAGGTCCCAAACCTCACATTATCTGGAGTATGATTTGTGTTCCTGCCATTTATAGGGTATTGTGTTACCAAACCAGAGGTTATTTCAAATTGGAGCATGGCTCCAATTTGGATGTTAGAGAATGAATCCCCAAACCAGAGTCACCTGGGTGAGTTAGTGAATATATAGGAAACAATAAATATTGAGTAACTGGATCCAGGAATGTCATTTACATTACCTTGAAAATTTCCAAGAATATTTTTTTTTAGAGTTACTAGAATTTTGGAAATGACAGGGTAATTTGCATGAATGCCTCAGATGTATATACATCACACTGGCAGATAACAACTAAATGGGCTTTGTTTTCTTCCAAAAATTCAATCCTTACCTCACTTAAGATATCTGCCTACTCTTTCTTTATCAATTTCTGCTCTTGTCTTTTCATCATATATTAGTTACTTATTCAGTAAATTGTATTTATATGCTGGAGGTAACAGTATAATGACTCTGTGTTCTAGTGGTTAAAAAGAATGAGATGTGGTGCACTGTTTAAAAAAGTGTGATCAGGCAATGGCCTCTTTGAAGTCAGTATAATAGTGAACACAAATTTGAATGAAGTAAGGCAATGGATTCTGAACATTCTGGCCAGATGGTATGCTTTGTGCTATGAACCTTAAGGCCAGAGTGGTGACTATACAGGACAGCAGAGAGACACTCTATATAGGAATCTGAGGGTAACAGGGATCACATCAGAGATGTTGTCAGAGAGAGATATAGGACCAGACTGTGTTGGGCTTTATTGGTCATTGTAAGCTCATTTTATTCTTCAGATAGAGCCATTGGTAGGTATGTTCATACCTTTTCTTGGCTGCGACCAATGCCTGATATTCTTAGAGAAGTAAAAGTTTATTTTGGCTCACAGTTTCAGAGGGCTCAATTTATGCTTAGCCAACTCCATTTCTCTGGGCCTTAGGTGAGACAGAACATCATGGTGTAAGTGTGTGGCAGAGGAAAGTTGCTAAACTTATAGCAGCCGGAAAGCAGAGAGACAGAGACAGGAAGGGGCCAGGGACTGATATAGTCCCTAGGGGCACATCCCAATGACCTAATTCCTCCAGCAATGCCTCACCTGCCTACACTTGCCACCCAGTAGTCCATTCAAATGATCATCAGAGTGAATCTACTGATGAGGTGAATCCACAGCTCTCATGATCCACTCATTTCACTTCTGGACATTGTTTCATTTTCTAACAAATGAATTTATTTTTGGGAGCATCCCAGATCCAAACCATAACCACAAATTTTGAGCAAAGGAGCACATACTCTCCATGTATATATACCTCTGGCAGCTGTATGGTGGAATGCTGACTGAGGGGTGGGGAAGAGGCTTGGTAAAATCAGGGAGGGCAGGCATTTGGCAATAGTCAGTGCAAAGGATAGCAGTAATTTATACTACTTTAGGAATCCTGAAAGTCAAGTGACGTGGTTGGGCTGCGAATATATTTGGAAGTCAGAGCCAAAACAGGATTTTCTGTTAGACTAGATTGAGTACAAGGAAAGAATAATAAGCATAATCTCAAAGATTTTTATATTGGGTTGAAGTTTATCGAAGGTTTTTATCTTGTAGTTTAGTAGAGAGCACTTACCTAGAATGTACAGGGACCTCGGTTCCATCCCCAGCAACACACACACATACACCCATACCCACACACACACACAGGTTTTAAGAAAAAGGAAACCAATTGACATGTTTTATTGTTTACTGTATATTCAAAGGGACTTAAACCCTCTTGTTAAAATACAGATGTTATCAATTTGGATTTTTAAAAATCTACTTCTGTGGTGTTTGAGAATCACATGAAATATGGATAGGAAATTTAGGAATATGAAAGGATATGAATATGAAATGATACTATTCAAATACTAAACAAAACAGGGGATTAACTCTTGATATAGTATATTATAAGGGTTCCATTGACCCAACTTTAGGTGTTTTTTAAATATTGTTTTTAGTTGTCAATGGACCTTTACTTAATTAATTCATTTGTATGTGGTGCTGAGAATTGAACTCGGTGCTTCATACATGCTAGGCAAGAGCTTTACACTGAACTACAACCCCAGTCCAAGATGTTTTCTTTTTCTTTTAGTACTAGGGATTGAATCCAGGGCACATGCATGAAAACATTCTATCAGTGAGTTACATCCCCAGCACTTTTTTCAGATTTTATTTTGAGACAGGATCTCACTAAATTGCCCAGGCTGGCCTTGAATTTGTAATCCTCCTGCCTAAGCTCCCAAATAGCTGGGATTACAGGCATATTCTCCCATGCCCAGCCCAGTTTTACCTCTTGAATTTGTGTTCAGTGCATTTCTCACTATTTGTAAGCATTGATATTTCATGCCTTTTGTAATTTTTCTTAATTTTTTTGGTGGTACTAGGGAAATGAACCCAGGACCTTATACATGCTAGGCAAACTCTCTACCACTGAGCTACATCCACAGCCCTCATCATTTTTTGTAATTATAAATTATCAAAAACTTAATTTGAATGACCAGAGAATATTTACTTACATTTATTAATTGAATAAAAGTCTGTTTATAATTAAACATATGGGTGAATTGGTTCCATTTATAAATCTAAGAAACATTATAGAGGCTATAGTGATCTGTTTTTTCCTGTTTGAAAGGTTTTGCTGTTTTATCACTGTAGAGTTATTTTAACATTATTCATCAGTTATGCCCCACTATGGTAAAGTGAAATGGACCAAAACAGTATGAAAATGAAATAGAGAAATAAATTACTGCTATTATATCATCCTTCAGCTTTCTTATTGGATTACCAGAAATATTGCATTTTTTTTTTTTTTTTTTTTTTAGTACAAGGGATTGAACCCAGGGGTGCTTAACTACTGAGCCACATCCCATTTATCAGCTGAGGCTGGCTTTGAACTTGCAATCCTCCTACCTCAGCCTCCCTAGCTGCTGGTATTATAGGTGCACGCCACTGCTCCTGGTTTATTGCATCCATTTTGATGAAGATATGAAAGAAACATGGAGATACTTAATTTGTAGTTTCTTTGTGTTTTTTTTTCTTTTTTTTTTGTACTGGGTATTTAACCTGGGTCCTCTGCATATTAAGCAGTGCTGTACTGTATCAGTGAGCTACATCCCTAGCTGTTTTTTTTTTTTTTTTAAGATTTCATTTGGCGTAGGTGAGAATTGAGAATTTGAATTTTCTTTTTTACGTTAGTTACACAAGGTAGAAAATAGACAGGAGGAATACTTTTTTCATAATCATTAGACAAATTAGAAGAGGCATGTAAAGAGACAGGTAGGAATAATGTTGTAATCTATGATTATGGTGGAATTAATTATGTAGGTGAAACTCAAGACTGTTGAATTTTGGATAATAATATCCTGGATGAATAAATATGTGCATTTATCCTGTTTTAAGAACAACCTGAGTGTGTAGTTACTTTGGACATTAGTACTCCTTATGAATTCCAGCCAGAATATAATTATAGTGCAGGAAATAGTATTTTCCTTTGAACATGTGGAAACTGGTAATTTCTGAAATTTATTTGCTAGTGGTATGTCGAATAGAAAAGAGAAGGATGAGATTGGACAGATGCACATATGTAAAGCTCTTGGCTTCAGATAAAGACTATCCTTATCTTATTGTTCTATATTATTAGCAATATTTTACAATATTTGATTGTATTGAATGTAAGAAACCTTTCCATGTGGAGGAGGCCTTCATTTTTTATAATAGAGTGTGCTTATGGGAGAAGCCCTGTGGATATAATGGACATGTAAAAGCCTTGATAGACAAACATACATTGCCCACTGAAGAACTCAAACAAGGGAGAATCTCTGTGAATTTGATTGTGGGAGGAGGTGTGTTGGGAAGAGTTTAACACCAAATAAACACTGTAGAGTTACCATAGGAAAGAAATACTATGAATTTAATAATGGTGAATAGTATCAGGAAGAAGAATAGTATCAGGAAGAAGACACTGCTCATTCATACTCAGCAAATTTATAAGGGAGAGAAAGCTTTGACTATAATGGAGATGGGGAAGCAAGAAGCTAAATTACACTTGGCATCAAGAAACACATATAGAAAAAAGGCCTGTAGAATCAATCAGCATTCTAGTGCATTTTGCAATAATCCAAAATTTACTATATATATCTGAAAACAGATACTGGGAATAAACTCATTTATGAATGTAGCGAATGCAGAAAAATTTTCATCCACAAATCCTCTTTCATCCTACATCAGATGATACACAGAGGGGAGAAACCCTATGAATGCGGTGAATGTGGGAAAACTTGGATATAGGTCAGGACTTGCAGTATATCAGAGAACACACACAGGAGAGAAGCCCTATGAGTGTAAATAATGTCAGAAGCTGGGTGCAGTGGTGCATGCCTGTAATCCTGGTGGCTTGGGAGGCTGAGGCAGGAGGATCACAAATTCAAAGCCAGCTTCAGCAACGAATGGCGAGGCACTAAGTAACTCAGTGAGACTCTGTCTCTAAATAAAATACAAAAGGGCTGGGGACATGGCTCAGTTATTGAGTGCCCCTGAGTTTAATCCCTGGTACCACCCCCCAAAAAAACAAAAACAAAAACAGAATGTCAGAAAGCCTTCTGCGAGGGCTGGGGATGTGGCTCAAGCGGTAGCGCGCTCGCCTAGCATGCGTGCGGCCCGGGTTCGATCCTCAGCACCACATACAAACAAAGATGTTGTGTCTGCCGAAAACTAAACAATAAATATTAAAAAAAAAAAAAAAAGAAAGCCTTCTGCGACAGGGCAACTCTCACAGTACATCAGAGAATGCACACTGGGGAGAAACCCTATGAGCATAAGGAATGTGGAAAAACCTTCTCCCAGAAGCCAAACTTCCTCAGTCAACAGAGGACTTACACAGGAGAGAAACCCTATGAAAGTAATGAATGTGGAAAATCCTTCTCTGTGAAGTCAAAACTCAGACAACATCATTGAACTCACCCAGGGGAGAAACACTGCATGTAGTGAATTGAGAAAACATTCTACTACAAGTCATCCCTTATAGTATATCAGAGAATTCATACAGGGGAGAAACCCTATGAATGTAGTGAAAGTGAGAAAACTTTCTTCTATAAGTATCCCTCATAGTATGTCAGAGAATCCATACTGGAGGAAAACCCTATGAATGTAATGAATGTGGGAAAACCTACTAGAAGTCAACTCTCACAACACATCTGAAAACACAGACTTGGAAGCAACCTTCTGACTATAATGAAATCTTTCACCAGTATCCTAACTTCATTAAACAAAGAAACAAGAAGCCCTGTGAACATCCTGAAGGCTCAGAAGTCTTTCTCTTCTTCTTGGACTCATTGCATAGCAGAAAAATTCAGAGGGGGAGTCCAGCAATCAATAAATATGAGAAATCTTTTGCCTAAAAGTGACATTTCATTGGGCTGGGGATGTGGCTCAAGCGGTAGCGTGCTCGCCTGGCATGCGTGCGGCCCGGGTTCCATCCTCAGCACCGCATACAAAGATGTGTCCGCCGAAAACCGAAAAATAAATATTGAGAAATTTCTCTCTCTCTCTCTCTCTTTAAAAAAAAAAAAAGTGACATTTCATTGAAGAGCAAATAATATTTGCAAACTTTATTAATGTTTTGAAGATGTAAGGCAGCAACTAAAGTTTATATATTAGCGAGTTTATACTGAATGGAACTGTATCTGTTTGAGATTTGTGGATTTAAAATTTTATTATTAAATATAGATGTACTGTGGAATAGATTTTTTTTTTTTTGGTGGTGGTCCTGGGGATTGAATACAGGGCCTCAAATATGCTTGGCAAGTGCTTTACCACTGAGCTACATCCTCAGCCCTGAAATAGAAATTTTTAAAAAGGCATCAATGAGTTTAATAATCTCTAATATTGAAAAGTATGAAGAAGCCTTTTCTTTTGCAAGTATGCTGTGAAAGATTTATACTTCTAAAATCATCCTTTTATGTGTTAGATTTACCAACTAGAACCCAGCCTTATAATAGGAAATAACATGTTTGTTTAATAACTTTGATATATTTCATAATCTTTAATATGAATATGAAATGTATAAGTTGTCCCATATTTATTATCTGTGTAACGTTTTATATTAGTCAGAATTTTTATTGGGATAATTGTAGATTATAAGATACAGTTGTAAGAAATAATACACAGAGATTCTTTATACTCTAGTCGGTTTTTCCCAGTGGCAAAATCTTGCAAAACTGTAGTACATGTTAGTCAGGATTGATGATACAATTCACTAATAATATTCATATTTCCCCATTTTTGTATGCATTTATGTAGCAGATGTGCATTAAGTCCTACATAATTTTATCATGATTGAAGGTTAATATATCTCCCACCACAGTCAAGAATCAGAACAGGTCCATCACCACAATGATTCTCCCTTTTTCATCCTCCTCAAACCTTTCTAATGTCTGGCAACTAACAATGTATTCTCCATTTTTCAAATTTTATCACTTAAAAATATTATAATAATGAAATCATACTTTTTCAAACTCTTTTCTCCCCACTCGGCATAATTATTTGGAGTTTTATTCATTCATGTTTTTTATTTATCAATAACTTATTTTTATTATTGCTGAATATTATTTCATGATATAGATGTACCACAGTTTTGTTTTACCTGTTGAAGTGATCTGGGCTGATTCTGGTGTTAGGCTGCTTCTGGTTTATGAATAAAACTGTTATGAACATTTGTGTATAGATACTTGGGAGAAAACAAGTTTTCATTTCTCTTGAGAGAAATATCTAAGAGGGCAACTGGCATGGTAGTGTGGTATTTGCATGTTAAAGAAACTGCCAGACTTGCTGAGCATGGTGGCATATACCTGTAATCCCAGCAACTCAGGAGACTGAGGCAGGAGTATTGCAAGTTCAATGCCAGTCTTAGCAACTAAGTGTAGCCCAAAACAACTTAGTGAGACCCTGTCTCAAAATAATTGGTTCAATTTCCAGTACCAATCTCCCCTACAAAAAAAAAAAACAAAACAAAAAAAAACCAAACAAAAAAACCTGCCAGGCCTTTCCAGAATGGCCACACCATTTTACTTTCCCTACCAGTAATGTATGAATGACGTTCTCAACATTCTCAGCATTTGGTTTGCCATTTTTAATTTTTTTCCATTTTGATAGGTGAATAGTGATATATCATTGTCATTTTAATTTGAACTTCTTTCCTGATGATTAATATTAATGTCTTAACATGTTATTTTCCATCTCTATTTTTTTTTTTCTGGTACCAGAGGAACTCGGGGGCACTCAACACTGAACCACATCCCCAGCCCTATTTTGTAATTTATTTAGAGACGGTCTCACTGAGTTGCTTAGCACTTCGCTGTTGCTGAGGCTGGCTTTGAACTCAACAATCCTCCTGCCTCAGCCTCCTTGAGCCACTGGGATAACAAGCAGGCATCTCTATTTCCATAGGTGAAATGTACTTTTCTTCCTTTTGCCCATTTTAAAATTAGGTTGTTTTTCACTGTTGAGTTTTTTTTTTTTTTTGTGGTGGTGCTGGGGATTGAACTGAGGACCTTGTGCATGTGAGGCAAGCACTTTACCAACTGGGCTATATCTCCAACCCCAATTCTTTTTATACATATGGATACTAGTCCTTTGTCAGATATGTGGTTTACAAATACAGTTTTCCAGCTTTTCTTTTCATTCTCTGAATTGTCTTTTGCGGAGTGAAAGTTTTTCTTTCATTTTTACAAAATCCACTTTGTTAATTTTCTTTTTCTTTTATATATTGTGCTTTTGGTGTTTTTAAGTTGTTTTTTTTTTTTTTGCCTAAGCTTTGATTGTGGGGCATTTCTACTATTTTTTTCTAAACATTTTATGTTTTTTGTTTTGTGATACCGGGGATTGAGTCCAGGTCCTCACACCTGCTAGGCAAGTGTTCTTCCATTGAGCCCAGTTTTTACATTTAAGTCTACAATACACTGTTTAATTGTGTGTGTGTGTGTGTGTGTGTGTGTGTGTGTGTGATGGTACGGGGATTGAATCCATGGGTGCTGTACCAGTGAGCTATATCCCTTAATTCTGTCACCATCAAATTGTGACAACACATGTTTGTTTTTTAATTTTGAGACAGGGTTTTGCTTAATTGCAGAAGCTGACCTTGAATTTGTAGTCCTCCTGCTTCAGCCTCCAGAGCAGCTGAGATTACAGTATATACTCTACTTTGCCTGGATGTTTTAAGTTAATTTTTATATAAAGCATGGGATTTAGGTCAAAGTCCATTTTTTGGCCTATGGATAGTCTCCCACTATCCTGTACTATTTGTTAAAAATGCTGTCCTCACTCTATTAAATTTTGTACTTTTATTTAAAAAAAAAATCAAATTTATATGTGACTTTCTTTATTCTCTGTTCAACTCATCTTTTTCTTATTTTTCTAATACTACAATGTCCCAAGCTGTGTGTGTGTGTGTGTGTGTGTATGTGTATGTATATATATATGTGTGTGTGTGTGTGTGTGTGTATGTGTGTGTGTGTATATTTTTTTAAAGAGAATTTTTTTAATATTTATTTTTTCGATGGACATAAAATTTTTATTTTATTTGTATGTGGTGCTGAGGATCGAACACAGCGCCCCGCGCCGCCATGCGAGTGCGTTACCGCTTGAGCTACATCCCCAGCCCCTATGTATATATATCTTTAATATCAGGTAGAATGATTTTTCTCACTTTATTCTTTGCCAGGGTTTATTTTAGGTACTCTAATTAGGGTGTTTGCTTTTCCCCTGTAATTTATAGAATATGTTTGCCTCACTGGATTTTGATAGGAATTATATAAAGCCTATATATCAGGGGAGAGTTGTTATGTTGAGTATATTGAGTCTTCCAAACAATGAACATGATACATTGTTCCATTTATTAAATCTTTGATGTCTTCAGCATTTGCCCTTTTGAGCATATATATCCTGTACATATTTCATTAAGTATGTACCTAAGAATCTGATTTTCTTTGGAGTGATTATAAATTGTATGTGTTTTTAAAGTTTTGTCTCTCCATGTTTATTGTTAGTTTATAGAAATTTGATTTCTCGTACCTATGAGTTTTCTGAACTCACCAGTGGTGGGAGTGATGTTGTGGTAGATTCTTGGGAATTTTGTAGGAAGCCCTATGGTCATCTGCAAACAGGGATAATTTTCTTCCTTTCTTTATACTTTACACCTTTTTTTCTTCCTCACTGTGCTGACTAGAACTGAGACCATGCTGAATGAGTGATGAGAATTCAGTTCAACACTGTATAAATGAGTTATATATCATGACCAAGGGAGACTTAACTCCTCTTTGTAAAGATGGTTAAACATTTGAAAAGCAATAATTTTAGTGTACAACATAAACAGGAAAGTAGAGAAAAATCATGATCATATCAAATGCAGAAAAAACATTTGATAAAAAGTCAACTTCTGGAAAACTTGTTTCTAATCTTAGGGAAAAAACACTTAGTCTTTAATCATTTAAGTGTGATGTTACTTGTAGATTAAATTTATATGTTGTCTTTATCAGACTGAGGTAATTTTCTTCTGTATCAGGCAACTCCATGACCACCCCCAAGTTTGGAGACTTGCTTGATAGACTTAGACCACTCACCATAGTCATACTTATGTCTAAGGTTTATTACAGTGCAATGACACAAAGCAAAATCAGAAAAAGACAATAAGCACATAGGGCAAAGATTAGAGGAAAACGGACAAGATTTCATGAATACTCACCGTGTGACATAGCACAGAATACTCTTAATTCTGTCACCATCAAATTGTAACAATACATGTAAAGTATCATCTATCAGAAAAACTTGTTAGATTCTGTGTTTAAGATGTTCTGACAAGCATGTACTGAAATTCCAGATTCCCTGTAGGAAGTGGGTCATCAGCCTACATCATTATTTACAAAACAATTCAGGCACATCGAACTATTCTTAGTGAATTGTGGGACCTCATCCCAAATCCAAGTTCCTAGGGACCAGCCAGAGGCCAACCACACAAACAGGCTTTTCTAAGGATGTCAGTCTCAGGCTTGGTACATTAACTCTTTTGTATACTGTTTCTAACTAACTGAGTGTTTGGGTGTTGAATTTTTGTCACATACTTTTTCTGCATCTGATATGATCCTATGATTTTTCTCCATCTTCCTGTTTACATGATAGATTACATTTTTGGTTTTTCAAATGTAAAACCATTCTTACCAATAGGAATAAATCCCTCTTGGTCATGATGTATAACTCTTATATTGTTGAATGTAATCAGTGAATATTTGTTACAGCCTTTTCTGTATAAATTGTTTTTTGCGGGGAGCGGGGAGAGGGTAACAAAAATACTGAACTCAGGGGCACTCAGCCACTGAACCACTTTCCAGTCCTGTTTTGTATTTTATTTAGAGACAAGGTCTCACCGAGTTGCTTAGCGCCTCACCATAGCTGAGGCTGACTTTGAACTTGTGATCCTCCTGTCTCAGCCTCCCAAGCCTCTAGGATTACAGGCTTGACCAATGCACCTGGTCTGTATAAATTCTATTTTTTTTTTTTTTTTCGGCAGTGCTGGAAGTTGAACCCAGGGTTTCATGCATCCTAGACAAGTGTTCTGCCACTTAGCTATGTTCCAAAACTCTTTTTAGATTTTAAGATAGGGTCTCATTAGCCCAGACTTTAGTCCAAGGCTAAGTAGATGAGATTCTTTGCCTCAACCTTGTAAGTAACCAGGATTATACTCATGTGCTACTATGCCTAGCTTAGATTTTTCTCCAAAGTTTTTGAGAATTATTGGTCTGTAGCTTTCTTCTTTGGTGCACTTTGATTTGGTATTAGGTTATAACTAGTGTCATAAAATGAGCTGTAAAATGTCCTTCCTCTTCTGTTTCCTGGAAAAGAATGTCTAATTGGTGTTAATTCTTTTTTAAATATTTGGTAGATTCCTCAGTGAATCTAGGTCTGGAGATTTTTGGAAGCTTTTTAAAAATTTTTTATTGTTTTACATCTTGCTTTTAAAAAAATTACTTTTTAAATGGTGCACTATAATTTTACATCTATTAGGATTCATTGTGATAGATTCATACATACACATACCATAATTTTGTCTGTTTCACTTCCCGTACCTCCCTTCTCCCTTCCTTCCTCCTTTCCCTGATCTTTTATTACTCTCCTGGGTCTCTTCTATTTCCATGAAGCCCTTTTCTTTTTTAAACTTTTACATATGTGAGAAAATATACAACCTTTGACTTTCTGAATTTGGCTTGTTGTACTTAGCATGATGTTCTCTAGTTCCATCCGTTTTCCTGCAAATGACATAATTTTGTTCTTTATGGATGAATGGAACTCCATTCTGTATACTTGCCACATTTTCTTTATCCATTTATCTGTCAGCAGGTTCCATAACTTGGCTATTGTATATCATAAATTCAGGGACATGTGTGTCCTAGGTAAGCTATATATCCCCAAATCTTGGAACCTTTTAAATTATGAATTCAGCTTCTTTAATGGTTACAGGACTAATGCTGTATTTTCTTTTTCTTTCTTTCTTTCTTTCTTTTTTTCTCTCTCTTTCTTTCTTCTTCTTCTTCTTCTTCTTTTTTTTTTAAAGAGATTGAACCCAGGGTGCTTCACTACTGAACTACATCCCCAGCCCTTTTTCATTTAATTGTTTGTTTGAGATAGGGTTTTACTAAGTCGCATAGGACTTTGCTAAATTTCTGAGGCTGGCCTTAAACTTGTGATCCTCCTGCCCCAGCCTCCTGAGTTGCTGGGATTATAGGCAGGTGCCTTCATGCCTGGCTCCTACAATAATTTTTTTTTTTGGGGGGGGGGTACTAGGGACTGAACCCAGGGGCACTTAACTACTGAGCCACATCCCTAGCCCTTTATATTTTTTATTTAGAGATAGGATTTCACTAATTTGTTTAGAGCCTTGCTAAGTTGCTGAGACTAGCTTTGAACTCGTGATCCTGTGATCCTTCTGCTTTAGCCTCCCAAGCCACTGAGATTACAGGCTTGTGCCACCATGCCTGGCCCTACAATTAATTTTTAAAGCATTTTTATTCTAGATGCCTTAAAACTTCAACAACTGATTTGCTTCTATTAATTTCAGTGAATTGTCTTTTCTCATTTCTGTTTTTTTCTAATTCTTAGTATGATGTATGATTTTCACTTATATTTTTTGCTATCTACTTAAGTCAGCTTTTTCAGCATTGTGACCAAAAAACCTGATGAGAACAATTAGAGGAGGGAAAGTTTACTTAGGGCTCATGATTTCAGAGGTTTTAGTCCATAGACGGAACTCCATTGCTCTGGGTCTGAGGTGAAGCAGAATATCATGGTGGAAGAGTGTGGTGGAGGAAAGCAGCTCAGGTACCAGGAAGCAAAGAGCTGTGCTCATCAAGAACAGTATACCCTAAGACATGCCCCCAGTGACCCACATCCTCTAGCCACACCCTATATGCCTACAGACACTACTCAGTTAATCCCTATTGGGGGATCAATGTACTGACTAGGTTAAAGATCTCATAATCCAGTTGTTTCAAAACAACTAAACTTTATTGCATTGTCCTCAGATGTTTCATGCTGGTCCTGGTCTACTTAGTGTATATGTGTAAGACCCTTGGTTTGTTTGGTTTCACTGGAGCTCCCACTGGTCCCTGTTGGCCCTGTTTGAGGAGGCAGAAAGCTTTTTGCAGGCCGTAATGCCAGGTATCTCTCAGCATGGGGTCGGGGGAGTCTCAGCCCATGGGAATGAAGAGGTTTCTCAGACTAGATCTCTTGCTATGGAAGAGTTCCTTTTGCTGCTGCTATCCAACTTTCCTAATATTTTTCAGTAGGATAGGAGAGTCTCTGGCCTACTAGGAAAAGGAAGCTTCTCACACTGATGCTTGGTGTCTTTTTGTTGATGCTGACCATCTGCCCTGCTGTCTCTGGGTGGAGATCTCAGGCCCATGGAGACAAAATAGTCTTCCAAGGTTGGGCTGATTATGATGGCAGAGTCCCTCTTTCTAGTGCAACCCAGCTGTCCTTGTAACTTTGGCTTTATTATTAGCGGAGAATCAATATTTGCTAGTGGTGTTGGGCTCACCTGGTGTTAGTCATTCTATTCAGTCTGTGACAGGAATAAGCCCAGCTGTGCTGCCTTTTCTTACCAAGTTGGGAATGGGAAGTGCGGAACTGGGTTACCTTCTTCTGTGGGTGGGGGATCTAGGACTCCCTGCCATTGTATTGTTCCTCTAGTCCTGGGTTCCCAAACCAGTTTGCCCTTTTACTACCGGTCAGAATTGTCCTTTCATTACTGTCCTAGGTTTTATAGCTACAGTTAATCTCTGTGCCATCTTGTCTGCATTACAGATAGCTGTGTATTTTGGTACAATGAAAACAAAATATACTTTAGGTAAAATAAACTTCTTAGGGTTGAATCATTATATAATTTTATTATGTAATTATTAAGTTTAAAACAACTCCTATGGTCTTGCACTTCTGCCATGAACAATAAGAAATGTAATATATGGAACAATTATAGAACTAGTTGGCTTTGTGTGTGAAGGTAAAGATCCATTCGATTATGGGGTAAAAATGGGAGTTCATAACTCACTTGAATCAAAGTGTGAAATATGATATATCAAGAAATTTGTAATGTTTTGAACAACCAACAATAAAAAAATTAAAAAAAAAAAAGATCCATTCGATAAGGCAAGGAACACATTGCCAGGGAGAACCAAATACTGGAAAGCTCTAATATGAATATTCCTGTGAATTCATGAAAATTCAGCCAGAGTGGAAAGAACTCTGAATAAAAACAAGCTTGTGGATTTTTCTAGTTACAGAAGAAAAACTCCTATAGATCAACTCTTCAGAAGCTTAATAATAAGCTCTGAAGAAAGTAAACTGATCTACAAATAATTATTTAAAACAATTGACAAAAACCATTTTCGTAAAAATCCAGCATTCAATAATAAAGTCAGTGGCTGGCATGCCACTTACTAGTTTCAAATCTTACTGGATTCAAAGAGAAACTATAAAATGTAACCAAAACCACATGACTAATCAGACAGTAGAAACTCAGAAAGGGACCTTAAGAGAGGTATTAAATATCTTTTTTTTTCATTTTTTATTCTAATTTGTTATATATAACAGTAGAATCCATTACAATTCATATTACATATATAGAGCACAATTTTTCATATCTCTGGTTGTACACAAAGTAGAGTCACACCATTCATGTCTTCATACATGTATTTAAGGTAATGATATCCATCTCATTCTGCTGACTTTCCTACCCCCACACCCCCTCCCTTCCCCTCCCTCCCCTTTGCTCTATCTAGAGTTCGTCTAATTCACCCATGCTCCACACCCCAACCCCATTATGAATCAGTATCCTTATATCAGAGAAAGCATTTGGGTTTTGGGGATTGGCCAACTTCACTTAGCATTATATTCTCCAACTCCATCCATTTAAATTTACCTGCAAATGCCATGATTTTATTCTCTTTTAATGCTGAATAGTATTCTAGGTATTAAATATCTTATAGATTCAATTTTATAAGGGAAATGACCATAATGAGAGACTAAGATGCTAGAAAAAAACCCAGTGGAATTTTAGAGAAGAATACATTGAATGGAACTTAAAGTAGACAAGACACTGCAGAAAAAAGGATTGGTGAATAGCAATAGAAACTTCCCAAAGTAATGCACCAAAATGACAGGCTCTAAGAAAGAAAAACAGCCTAGTTAACTGTGTTACAGTATAAGCTCTGAAGTGGTTTGCTAATGGAGTGCCAGAACAAAAGTAGAGAAAAGGAAAGAAAATATCTTTTTTTTTTTTCTTTTTCTTTTTTGGTACCAGGGATTGAACCCAGGAGTCCTTAACCACTAAGCCACATTCCCAAACCTTTTTATTTTTTATTTTGAAAAGTGTCTTTCTAAGTTGCTTAGGGATTTGCTAAACTGCTGATACTGGCTTTGAACTGTCAATCCTCCTCCCTCGGCCTCCCAAATTGCTGGGATTACAAGTGTGTGCCACCACATCTGTTGAGAGAAAATATCTTAAGAACTGATGACTAAAATTTTTCTAAATTTTATTTAAACTATTCACGAATGGGCTGAGCTTGGTAGTGTGCTCCTGTAGTTCCAGCTACATGGGGAGTGGGGCAGGAAAATCACTTCAGGCAGGAGTTCAAGACTAGTCTGGGCAAAATGGTGAGACCCTCTCTCTAGAACAATGTAAAAAACAAAAATGTTTTTTTCCCACACAGAATAAAGCAGAAAAAAAATCTTACCAAGATATATTGTATTAGTCCATTTGTGCTATCACAAAATACCTGAGACTTGGTAATTACAAGTAGAAATTTATTTCTCACAGTCCAAGATCAAGGAAGGAAGTCCAAAATCAAGGTGCACGCATACTCAATGTCTGGTGAGGGAGAGTCTGTTTACTTCTTCCAAAATGGAGCTGGGTATGGTGGCGTACACCTATAATCCCAGTGGCTTGTGAGGCTGAGGCAGGAGGATCACAAGTTCAAAGCTAGCCTCAGCAATTTAGCAAGGCCCTAAGCAACTTAGCAAGATCCTGTCTCAAAATAAAATATAAAAAGGGCTAGGGATGTGGCTCAATGGTTAAGCGCCCCTGCATTCAATCTCTGGCTCCCCTCCCGCCCTCAAAAAAGAACCAAAATGGGATTGACATAATACAGGGCAGAAGGGCAAGAGACAAACCCTGTGTCTTCACATTGGTAGAAGAGATGGAAGCCACAAAACCACTACCTCAGGCTTTACCTCATAATTTAATCTTCATATATAGGTCCCACCTATTAATATTATCACACTGGCAATTAAGTGTTAACATCAGGAGGGCTGGGGATATAGCTCAGTTGGTAGACTGCTTGCCATGCATGCACAAGACCCTGGGTTCAATCCCCAGGAACACACACACACACACACACACACAAAGTTTTGGAGGACACACGCAAATCATGGCATACATCATGATCATATCGTTGAACACCAGATGAAAGGAAAAATATTTAAATTTTAAATTAAAACTTTTTTTTTTTTCACTGTACTGGGGATTGAACCCAGGGCACTGTAGCACAGAGCTACATGCCTAGCCATTTTTATTTTTTACTTTGAGATATCATCTCCCTAAGTTGCTGAGGCTGGCCTTGAATGTGCAATCCTTCTGTCTCATCCTCTGTAGTAGCTGAAACTAGGTGTGTGTCACCATGACCTGCAAGACAAAACATTTTAAAAGCAGTTTGAGAAAATAGATACATCATAGAACAACAGAGTACCACCCCAGCAATTAGATTATGATAGAAAGTCATATTTAAAATGCTGAAAGAAAAATGGTCAATCTAGAATTCTCTATGCAGCAAAAATATCTTCCAAAAATGAAAGCAAAATACTTAATCAGATGAGCAACTTTGGGAGACTTAATTGACAACAAACATGCACTGTATGATATGTGAAAGGAAGTTTTTTAGAAATGAAAAATTATATGAGATGGAAACTTGGATCTTCACAAATAGTTGTTCTATACTGGAAATGTAAATATATAGGTAATCACAAAATTTTTTTTTGTCAGTATTAGGGATTGAATCCAGGGCCTTACTCATGCTAGACAATACTCTACTACTGGACTACATCCCCAGCCTGGTTAAAATATGAACAACAACAAAAACTTTTTTTCTTTAAAAGGTAATTGACTAGAGTTGAGAATGTTTCAGTGGTAAAGTGCTTGTCTCATATGCACGAAGCCCTGGGTTCAAGCACCCAATACTGTAAAGAAAGGGAAAAAAAGTTGAGTAAAGCAAATTTGGCCTGTGACTTATTTTGACTCATGAGCTAAGAATACTTTTAAGTTTTAAAACGTTGGTTTGTTTAAAAAAATGTAATAGAAACCACCAAATGGTGCACCAATTATGTAATGAATTCTGTACTGAATGTATTTTCTAGTTTGCTATTAAACATTTTTTACTTGAAAGTGTTTTATTTTTCTGTACTAAAATTTATCAGTCAATAACTTTAGGATTCCTGATTTCAGTGTTATTCACCCAAAGTACTTGGTTTGATTTTTAAATGTTTATTTTTTAGTTGCAGTTTGACAAAATACCTTTATTTTATTTATTTATTTTTATGTGGTGTTGAGGATGGAACCCAGGGCCTTGCACATGCTAGATGAGTGCTCTTCTGCTGAGCCACAACCCCAGCCCAGTACTCAGTTTTATTTATTTATAAATAAATAAAAGTACTTGGTTTTATTTAAATAAATAAATTTATAAGTAAATAAATAAAAGTGCTTGGTTTTATTTATTTATTTATTTGGTTCTGGGATTGAACTCAGGGGCACTCAACCACTGAGCCACATCCCCAGCCTTATTTTTGTGTTTTATTTAGAGACAAGGTCTCACTGAGCTGCTTAGTGCCTTGCTTTTGCTGAGGCTGGCTTTGAGCTAGGGATCCTCCTGCCTCAGCCTCCTGAGCTGCTACACCCAGCACTTGGTTTTATTTTTAATTTTAATTTTTTATTGCTGGGGATGAACCCGGGCCCTCATATGTGTTCTGTCACTGAGTTGCAACCCCAGCCCAAAGTACTAGTTTTGTTTTTCCTTCAGTACCAAGGACTGAACCCAGTGGTACTTAACCACTGAGCCACATTCCCAGTCTCTTTTATTTTTTATTTTGAGACAGGATCTTGCTAAGTTGCTTAGGCCCTCACTAAGTTTCTGAGACTGGCCTTGACCTTGTAATCCTCCTGCCTCAGTCTCCAGGGATTCTGGGATTAGAGGTGTGCATACCAACTTGCTTTAAGAGTATTATTTAATTTATAGTTTGTTTTTTCCTCAGTTTTTCTATAGATGAGCATTTCAAACATAGGAGAAAATAGAATAACCCAATGAACACCCAGATATTCTCTACTTAGATCCAGCAACTATTAAAATTTTGCTGTATTTGATTTATTGATTTTTCCATGTGCAGTTTATTATTATTATATTTGCTAAAACATTTCAGAATAATATGATGTCTGACATTTCATGCGTAAAAATTTCAGTCTTCCTCTGCTAAGAATAAGAACATTTCTTGCGATGGAGTTTAGCTTAGCAGTAGAGCACTCTCCTAGCATGTGCAAGACCCTGGGTTCAATCCTCAGCACCACATAAAAGTAAATAAAATAAATATATTGTGTCCAACTACAACTAAAAAATAAATATTAAAAAAGAATAAGAACATTTCTTGATATAACCAGAATTCCATTGTCAAATGTAAAAAAATAAATAATTCCATGTTACATAATATCCAGTTCAAATTCTAATTTTCCCAATTGTCCAATGAATATCTAGCATCCAGTATTTCATAAAACAGTGGTCTATCAAGCTTAGGTCATTGCTTTTGATTTTTATGTCTATTTTAGTTTGGTTGAATACTCTTCCATTCACCATTTTTCACCCTTCACATTGACTTTTTAAGGAGTCCAAGCTACTTGATTATCCCATAATATAGAATAGATTGATTAATTCCTCATTGAATTATTTAACTTAATATTGTTCAAATATTTCCTGCATTGTGTATAAACGGTTACATTATGTGTAAAATGAAGTTACAAGAAGAGTTGATTAAGTTCAGGTTGAAAAGATTGGCACCATGTTCTTGATGTTGCATTGTATTAGGGGTTCATCATGCCTCCTTGTCTCCCTCTTTGTGATGATGAGTTTACCACACCCACCTGTGGTAAAATAGTTAATGATTGAAATTTTTTCTGTCTTCCTAGACTAAACCTTTTCTAGTTCTTGGGTGGAAAGAGAAGGCTTGTGTTGGGACATTTGTCTTCTGATCCTGTTGATATTTCCAGGTTGTCACTTCCTTTTGTTCCAAATATGGAATATCTGAGGCAAAAGCAGGCCATGGTGGTTCATGCTTGTGATCCCAGCAACTCAGGAGGCTGAGGCAGGAGGATTGCAAGTTCAAAGTCTCTTCAGCAATATAGTGAGGGCTTAAGAAACTTAGTGAGACCCTGTCTCAAAACAAAACAAAACAAAATTAATTAATTAAAAGGGCTGGGTATGTAGATCAGTGGGAAAGCACCCCTAGGTTCAATCTTTAGTATAAAAAGAAAGAGAAAAAGGGGAACCCAACCAACTGGTACTGTTTTATTCCTTGGATCCTAAGGTCCATTGCTGTTTTCTATTTCTTTTCTCAGTCTTTATATGTTTATTTTATATATAGTTTTCAGGGGTTTTAGCTGTACTTAGCAAATGAAATAGGGAAAGTACATCTACTTTATCTTCCTGGAAATGGAAGTGTTCCCTCTGTTTTAAATATTATTCTTTATGGCTAGGGAGGGAGCTCAGTAGAACAGTACTTGCCTAACATGCATGAAGACCTGGGATCAATTCCCAGCAATGAAAAGAAAAAAAAAAAAAAAGAAAAAGAAAAAGAAAAAACCTAAAAAAAATAATAATAATAACCAAAAACCTTTTAGATGCTTTAATTGACTCCCAAATTTTGCTAACAGTAACATCCTTGATCTGGCTCCTATATTATTATTTTTTTTTTGGGGGGGGAACCTATAGTAACATATTTTATTTTTATTTTTAAAATATTTTATTAGTACTTAAAATTCTTTCCACAAGAAAGCATTTTATTTTTTAATTTTTAAAAATTTTTATTTATTTATTTTTTTCATGAGCTCTCTTATTATTATTATTATTTGCATTACAATTACAATTCTTAATACACCTTTATACCACAATTTATCATATCTCTGTATACAAGATATGTTGACACCAAATTCACATCTTTATACATGTATTTTGTATAACGATGAGGGTCTCCTATATTATTATTTTTTTACCTCATTGTTTCTCTAGTACAGTGAGATTTCCCAGTTTCATCTTATTCTTTTCCTGGAAAAGTACATTCAACCACTTTTTCCAAAATTCTATCTAGTTTTATTTATTTTGGCACTTGGATTGAATCCAGAGGTGATCTACCACTGAGCCATACGCCGGGTCCTTTTTTATTTTTTATTTTAAGGCAGAGTCTTGCTAAGTTGTTTAGGCCCTTACTAAATTGTTGAGTCTGACTTTGAACTTGTGAGCCTCCTGCCTCAGCCTCCCAGGTCCCTGGGATTATAGGTGTGGGCCACTGCACCCAGCTAGTTTTAGTAATTTCTGAGTAAAGGACTGGTTAGCACCTCAGGTTCAATCCCTGGTACCAAAAAAAGAAAAAAGAAAAAAAAAAAGAAAAGAAAAAGAAAAAAAAAATCCTTTTGCTATATGGTAGGTATTACTTTTTTTAAAAAAAATAATATTTTTCTTGGAGTAAGAATACAAAATAGATAAAAGTGGTTCAGAAACTTGTTGCAATTCGGTTCAGTGAAAGATTGAGCTTTCTTTCCGCTGCCTCCTCTTTCTTCGGCCGCTCCGGGAGCTGCTTGTGTGCTCCTTCTCTGAGGACCTGGTACCTATTGTGAAGCGGCAGCTGAGGAGGCTCCAGCGCGCTGGATTGGACCGACGAAGAGCCCAAGGAAGGAGTCAAGACTGAGAACAACGATCGCATTAACTTGAAGGTGGCGGTGGTGCCTTTAAGACAAGCTAATGAAAGCATCTGTGAAGGACAGGGTTTGTCGGTGAGGCAGATCAGATTCGGATTTGAAGGGCAGCCAATTAATGAAACAGACACACCTGCCCAGTTGGAAATGGAGGATGAAGAGACAATTCTTGTGTTCTGGCAGCAGACAGGAGGTGTCTACTAAAAAGGGAACCCGCTACTTCAGAACTCTGTTCTTACAGACCAGGAATACATTCTCAATTAGAAAACTGCAATTTGGTTCCACCACTTCCTGACAATTACAGTATGGTTTTCTCTATTCTTTCATTTTCCCCTTCCCATTCCTTCATTGTACATAAAGTAACTGGTGTATGTGCACAAGAATATCACATTTTTAAAAAATTATATGGCCAATGATATGTTTTGATTGACATCAAATGGAGATGGGGTGGGGAAAATACTGGTTCTGTGAAAATATCCCCTTTCTCCATTAGTGGCAGGTTCATTCAGTTCTTATTTTTATATTCCAGTAAGTTATTTTGCTCTTACTGTTTTCACTAAAAAAACCCAAAAAAACAAAAAAACAGCAAAACAAAATAAAACAAAACAAAAAACAAAACTTGAACAACATAAAAATCTTTGCATACCTTGTTCAATTGGAGAATTTTAAAGTTTTTCATTTATCATTGTAAGACAAAGGACAGTTTTATAACTTTTTTGTACGTAGCTGTTACATGTAGGGCAATATCTCTTTAAATTACTAAAAAAAAAAAGATTCCGGGCTGGGATTGTGGCTCAGAGGTAGAGCGCTTGCCTAGCATGCATGAGGCACTGGGGGTTTGATCCTCATAAAAAAATAAAATAAAGATCTTGTGTCCACCTATAACTAAAAAATAAACAATAAAGATTCCTAGATTGTTTTCCCTTCAAGTCAAGTATCTTGTTGTTTAAATAAACTTCTTGTTTAAAATGATTAACAACGGGGCTAGGGATGTGGCTCAAGTGGTAGCGCACTCGCCTGGCATGGTGTGGCCCAGGTTCGATCCTCAGCACCACATACAAACAAAGATGTTGTGTCCACCGAAAACTAGAAAATAAATATTAAAAAAAAGATTTCAGTCTCTGGTATTTGGAATTTAGGCTGCAGTCCTTATTTTAAAAAAAAAATAAGTAAAATAAAATGATTAACAAAAATTGAGCTTTCTTTTTTGAGAAATTTCTAGAAATCACTTCCTATTTAATTTTCAATATATTTTTTTTATACTGGGGATTGAATCCAGGATGCTTAATCACTGAGTCACCATTCCTAGCCTTTTAAAAAATATATTTTATTTTGAGACAGGGTCTTGCTACATTGCTTAGGCCTCACTAAGTTGCTGAGGCTGGCTTTGAACTCATGATCCTTCTGCCTCACCCTCATGAGCTGCTGGGATTACAGGCATGTGCTAGCACACCTGAACTGAGGCCCTGTTTAATTCTTTTAAGTGCTATGCTACAAAATGTCATTTTCTTTAGTTTTTCCTCTTTAACTTGAATAAGTATTTTGTACAATTTTTTATACTATTTTTACTCAAAGCTTGGTCCTTGTCCCTAAAGCCAATACAGTAACTAGGACACGGTTTTGAGAAACCAGGTTTATTGCTTTGTAGCAAAGGAGAAACACAGGGGACTTCTGTCCCAGAGACTGTGATTTTGCCCATCAGCAGGAACAGAGGGCTTTCAAAGAAGAGATTCAAAGGCTATATTCCATGTCTTCTCTGTTGGAGTTGTAAGTCACTTATTAATTTGGGAGATTATAATTTCTGAGGTCTTCTGGTGCCATTCCCAAAGTCTGGATTACTTTTTTCCTGTGGTGATTGTGTACTGAAGGACAGATAAATCTGCCTAGGATGGGGAAGAAAGGTAATTCTGTTTCCCCTGAGATTAGGGAGAGGGAGAGATTAGGGAGAAGCAGAGAGAGAGGAAGAGGAAGAAACATGTCCATTTTAAAAAGAGGTTGCAGTGGCAGAGCAGCAAGGGCTATATAAAAATCCAAAGTGGAAAGTAGACCACTGTCACATTTCCCCACTGTCAATTTCTACATTCCAGTTCTATGGAAAAATGGGTGAGCCCGGTTCTCCTTGCTGGCTTTTCTACAGTCCAGATAGCTTTCCTGCAATTTTTTTTTTTTTCCTCAGCCCTGGCTGGTGTCCTCAACCCACAAGGAGATGATCCATGGCTGCCAGGGGCAGGGCTGAGAAACAGAGCTGGGAGTGCCAGCACTGGGCTTAAAGGATTTAAAACTTTATTTTTTAAAACCCTTTCTTTCTAGTTTCTTACTATCCTTGCACACCTGAGGCAGTGACTTTTTGGCCCCTTCAACTTAGTTTCTGGCTGTTTGGACTACTTATCATGAAACTGCATAAATGCCTGTATATACAGAATCTTTTTCATATTCTTTACTTCTGAACAGACCAACTTCAACTGCACGATTGTATAATAATCCAGAAAACCATTCAAAGACAGATTGTGTTACAGTAAAACAACCTTTTCTTAGAGAGGTTTATACCTATAGGTGGCCCATTCAGCCAAGATATTTCTGAGAGACTACTGGTAAAATCAATATATGGAGGATAGATTAGGGAGGCAGAGAGAGAGGAAGAGAATAAAACATGTCCAAAAATAAGTTGAAAAATAATAATAATAAGTTGCAGGCTGGGAATGTAGTTTAGTGGTAGAGCGCTTGCCTAGCACATTTGAGGCACTGGGTTTGATTCTCAGCACCACATAAAAATAAACACATAGATCAGGCGAGATGGTGCATGCCTATAATCCCAGTGGCTCAGGAGATTGAGGCAGGAGGCTTACAAGTTCAAAGCCAGCCTCAGCAAAAGTGAGGTGTTAAGCAACTCAGTGAGACCCTAAATAAAATACAAAATGGGGCTGGGGATGTGGCTCAGTGGTTGAGTGCCCCTGAGTTCAATACCTGGTGTCAAATAAATAAATAAAATGAAGGTATTGTGTCCATCTACAACTAAAAAAAAAAAAAATCTTAAAAAAAGTAAGTTGCAGTGGCAGAGCAGCAAGGACTATATTCAAAGCATAAAGTGGACCACTGTTAAACGATTGTGAACAGAACTTACCTCTTATTTTTGTATTAAAAACTGGTGTTATAGTTTCCAAGAAAATGTTTTATTAAAAAATGGTAATAAGTATTATGTATTTATGTTCACAGTTCTGCAGGGTGTCAGAGGTGGTGACTATAATAGTTAAGAACTTGAATTTCAGGGAGTCAGAGATGAGGCTATGTCCAGTGTGGTGTTTTTGGTGGTGTTGTTCATGTCTATTTTCTGATTTTCACAGGCTGGACTGGAAAATTGTGATAATGAAATATTCAGTATTTTGCTGTGCTGGGGGAGCCAGACAGCTCGAGTGTCTTGCCCTGGCTGCTGCCAGGTCCCCAAAGGTGCCTAGTCTCTCAGAGGGGCTGGCCTCTGTGCACTTGTGCGCTGTGCTGCACGGTTGCCTCTCCAGGATAAGCCTGCTGGGCATCTGGTACCCCTGTGGAGCCACACGTTCGAACTGCAGGGGTTTGTAGAGAGGGGTTTGGTCCGGTCCCAGGGGACAGCTTCCAGCCCCCATCAGGAGAGCTCAGAAGGTGCCCCTGACCCCATGGACCACCCCTCCTCCTCCCACTAAGGCTCTGACCGCCCCAGCCCCAGCTCCAGGCTCTTGGCCTGTGTCTCCGTGCTCTGAAGGGTCGTTAATATGAAGTATTTGGTCTTGTGTCTGGTAGCTAATGATGAAGCAGCAACTGTTTTCATTTGGCATCTTGGTGGCTTTTCACAGCAATCTGTTTTAGCAAATAAGAACAGATTGGGAAAAGGTGAATGTGTTACCAATTTTGCATGGCAAGTGATGGAGGAGTTGGACTGGAAGATAGATCTATTGTAGTCCAAATCTCACGTTGCTGCTGCTAGGGTAGATAGCATACCCAAAGTCGGTCAATTCCCTGGCATAGATATTTTCCTGACTACCCTTAGGAGTTCCCCTCAGAAGAGCTAACAGTATTCTAGAGGACAGCGACCTTACAGAGAGTCAGATTGGGGGTCCTTTATGAAATTTCAATGAAATTATTCAGTCACTGGGCCTGGATCCCATCACCCTTGAAACAAAGCAATTCTAGACAGACGAGAGGGGAAGACCTACATGTACTAGAACCCCAGCCATAAGAAAACATGAGACCTCAGTCCTCTCTCTACAAATTCAGAACAGAAGTAGAAGGAATCTCTCCCCTACCCCAATAGATTCTAGGTTTGCAAGGACAAAAGCAATGTTTAATCCCCCCTGTGCTAAATACTTGGCATGACTTGAGACACATCTGATGCCATATGGCTTTGTGACAGGTGGAATGACCAAGCTAGTTTCTGCAGAGAGGTGTGCTGTGCCAGAACTGTGAATGAGGGACAGATTGTGCAGGAAATGTCTCTTACCTGTTGCTTGCTCAGAGGTAAGGGATCCTTCACTAGAACTGAGGAAGTTTAAACCTCTCCAGTCCACAATTTCCTTTGTCTTCTGCTCACAGATTTCAGATAACTGAGTGTACATGTATTTAGCATATGGATATTTTTATTCCCTTTTTATTATGATCTTAGAGTTACAAAATAATAATACAGGTGGACTATACAAAGTTTATCTATTTTGCCTAATTTTAAAGATAAAACTTGGGCCAGTGCAGTGGTTCGCTCCTGTAATACCAGTGACTCAGGAAGCTAAGACAGGAGGATCATAAATTTGAGGCCAGCCTCAATCAAACTGTCAGCCTGAGTAACTTGGTGAGACTCTGTCTCAAAACAAAAAATAAAAAAGGGGCAGGGGGGATGTAGCTCAGTGGTAAAGTGCCCCTTTGTTAAATCCCCAGTTTAAAAAAAGAAAAGTTAAAACTTGGACTCTGAGAGGTGTAAATTAATTGTTATAGGCCATTCCTTTGTAACTGAACAAGGCAAGAGATTTTTGGTTTCTGCATACTTTTGCACAGTTAAAACAATTCTTTTTAAACCAAAAAATTTTGAAGTTGAAATCAAATTAGTATTACTGTTTTTTAAAAATTGAACACTAAAGATTCATTCTTTTTTGTTAATTAAAATTACTTTATTGAGGTACAATTTCCATACCATAACATTCACCTATTTAACAACTTAAAATATAGATCTCAATGACTTTTTAATTGTAGTCCTGTTCTATAATATTTCCATCACTGTAAAGAGATCCTTCACGTCCACTTGCAGTCAGTCCCCATCCCCACACCCATTCTCCACTGATGTCTTTGACACATTTTGGCTTAATTATTAGGTATGGTATAAGTGTCTAAATTCATTTTCTTAAGTGAGGATATTCAGTTGTTCTGGCACCATTTATTGAAAGGAGTATCTTTCCCCATTGGTACCTTTATTGAAAATCAGTTGACCATAAATATAAAGATTTATCTCTGGACTTGAATGATCTATATGTATGTCCTTATGGCAGTACCACACCACCTTGAGTTTTGTTATTTTAAAAATGATAATGTGAAATTTAATCTGCCAGACATACAAGTTGAATCTTCCTCCTGGGTGCTGCAGAGTAAATGGAAGTTTCTTGAAATGATTGACGAGTAGGGTTAAAAACGGGTACTTGGGCTCATTGGTAGAGGGCTTCATGCCTAGTGTGCATGAAGCCCTGGGTTTGATCCCCAGCAACACAACACACATACACCCGCCCACACACACATACATACACACACAAACACACACGATGCTGGCCCTAGCAAGGAAATGAGACAGGAAAGGGTAGAGAGGTGGGGGCACTCAGTCAGAGTGCCCCCAGAGTGTCTGGGAATGAGCCATGACCAGCAGGGACAGAGGTATAGGTTCCTAAAGTACATCCCCTCTCTAAAGATTCATTCTTATTGGGTGTGGTGGTGCCTTCTTGTAATCCCAGCAACTCAGGAAGCTGAGGCAGGAGGATGGAAAGTTCAAAGCCAGCCTCAGCAACTTAGTGAAGGCCTAAGCAATTTAGAGAGACTCCCTTCCGCCATCCCCGCCCCCCAACAAAAGGGCTGGGATGTACTTCAGTGATTAAGCGCCCCTCTATTCAATCTCAGATACAAAAAAAAAAAAAAAAAGAAAAATTGGATGTCTAAATTCAACACTGATCATACATGATCATACATGTGTCTTCACATTGTTTGTACCGTCTCTTCTGTGGACATTTTAGGAAGTTGAATTTAGGAGCTGCAAGACAGGCCAGATTTTTCCTGACTTCATTCTTCCTTCTTTTTCCCCACCTTCACACTCTCCATGCTTTCCCAAGACCAATCAAAAATGAAGAGATCCCAGTTGAGTTATTCCTCACAGCTTTATTTATAATGTCTTGTATGAAGTTTTCAAGGGTCACTGGATTAGAATGGAAATACAGAAATATATGCAAAACAATGTAGAAATATCTAGTAGCAGATCAATAACAGGATGATTTATTGTGTAGGTGTGTGTAGGCTTTCTGATCTTATAGTGTTATCCAAATTTAACTGCAAATTTTCCTCTGATCTTTCTGGTAATCATGGCGAAATGCAGATATTTGTTATGGGATTTACATTTTCCAAGAGGAAAAGTCATATTGTTAATGGGACATGAAGACTCTGGCATTCCTTTTATGCACTTTGTGTGAGTGATGAAGTATATAACCTTCCAATAACTTCAATAAAACAAATGCAGCTTCTTTCATTCAGTAGTTCTTCCATGGGAACAGAGAATTCTAAAACTAAGGAAAAACTCAGTGAATATAAGTTTTCAGAGAATCAAAATATATGTCTGGGGCTGGGGATGTGGCTCAAGCGGTAGCGCGCTCGCCTGACATGCGTGCGGCCCGGGTTCGATCCCCAGCACCACATACGAACAAGGATGTTGTGTCTGCCAAAAACTGAAAAATAAATATTAGAAATTAAAAAAAAAAAAAGTTAAAAAAAAAATATATGTCTGATACTAACCATATGTGGATATTGCAGTTTAATTAAATAAAATCAAAATGTATTTTCTAAGTCAGATAACAACATTTTAAAGGCATAATTGCCATGTGTGTGACTAGAAGTTACCAAATTGGGCAGTGCTATTCTAGAGCATTTTCTGATGTTGCCACTTCATCTAGGGATAGAGCATAGAATATTTGGAAGAAGAAATTGAGTGCATTTTCAGGTTATTTCAGTAAATTTTTTCTCACCTTTAGGCTGTATTTATGGGAAGGCCCAGATCAGAGTTATGCTAACTACAATCCTAATTCACATTTCAGACCTCTCTTCCTTCTGCCTTTGCATCTGCATTTGGTAAAGGTCACAGGGACCTAATTATAATCAAATGGTGGCTGTTCTCTAGTGCCTGCTGTCTCATCAACACTGCCCACTGGTCTCTTTTGAGGTTTTCTATGACACCACACCAACATCTCAGTGCCTTTGTCTAGATTTTCTCTTTCAGGATGCTTTCTTCAGCCTCCTTCTCTTGAACATTATTTTTCCTAAATGGCTGTCCTGGTCTCCATAGAATGGGTTCCATCCTTTCTGTGGTTATAGCTGGGAAGCACCTGCTGGGAGCATTTTAGAATTTGTCTTTTTATTCTGGCTCTCAGCTCTACCTATGGACCCTGATGTGCACCTTAGAGCTTGCCGTTTGTGTATAATTTGTCCTAAGGCATCTCAACGTAGCAGATCTAAGATGAAAGTAGTCATATTCCTTTATTCCCTGTCAGATGTTAACACTGCTTAGCAGTCATCCAAATGACTAAAAGCACGATTCATTCTAGGCAAGTGCTATACCACTGAGCTGCACCCCTAGCCCTAGGATTCATTGTAAACCATTACACGTCTCAGTTTTCCTGTTCATCTGGTCAGTTGTCCATTCTTTCTTTTTTGTGGTAGCTTCTACTGAGCTACATGCCCAGCCTTTTCTATTTTTAATTTTGAGTCAGGGTCTTGCTAAGTTTCCCATGCTGGACTGGAACTTAGATGCTCCTACCTCAACTTCCCAAGAAACTGGGATTATAGGTGTACACTACTTATTCGGTATATTTTTAAAATTTCATAAATTTAAATAATAATAATTTTATAGTTTTAAATAATTTATTCACATTGTATAAGTTAAAAGCACCATAAATACATATATATTAGGAAGTCTCATTGTTTTTCTCCACTTTTCCCCACAGTCCCCTTATTAGCTTTTTGTATATCCTCCTTTTATGTCTTTGTGTAGAAGAGCAAATTGGAATATTCTTATTTATCTTTTTATTATACACAAAGTAGCTGCCTGTTTACACCATTGTGCTGTATTTTTCTTCTTTAAATTGACATGGAGTTGTTTTTTTTTTTTTAATTAGTAAACGGGTTTTCTCACTTTCTGTTTCTCCTTTTTTTTTTTTTTTTTTTTTTTTTGAGATAGTGGTCTTGCTGTGTTGTCCAGGCTGGTTTGGTTTCAATCTTGTGAGCTTAAGTGATCCTCCTATGTTAGGCTCTCAAGTATCTGGGACAAGTGCATCTCTCATTCTTTTATATATTGTTAGATTTGTATTTACTTAGATTAAGATTTGTTTGACTTACAAATATTTACATCTGTGTTTATTAGGCTTAGTTCATAGTTTTCTTGTGATATGTTTTGCTATAAAAATAATGCTGGCTTCATAGAATGTGTTGGGAAGTATCCCCTCCACTGAAGTGTTTTGAAAAAATTTGTGTTGAATTGCTGTTATATTTTTAATTAATTGGTACCCGGAATTGAACTTAACCTCCAAGCTATCTATATCCCCAGCCCTTTTTTATTTTTATTTTGAGACAGCATCTCACCAAGTTGCTGAGGCTAGTCTCCAAGTTATGATCCACCTCGCAAGTTGCTGGGATTATAGGCATATACCACCACACTTGTCTGTTGTTGCATATTAAATGTTTGATAGAATTCACGAGTGAATTCATCTAGTTCAGGAATTATCTTTGTGGGAAGATTTTTTGGCTTTCTAATATTGATTTCTTTTATTGTGTTCTGTCTGTATGTAGTACTTGAATCTTTTTATACTGATTGAGACTTGTTTTTTTTTTAATTTTGTTTTTTAGTTGTAGTTGGACACAATACCTTTATTTTATGTTATGTGGTGCTGAGGCTCGAACCCAGCGCCTTGGGCATGCTAGGCGAGCGCTCTACTGCTGAGCTACAACCTCAACCTCTGAAACTTTTTTTTTTATGAACCAGAAATATGAAAAGATGTGTATTCTGTTGTAGGGTCTCAGGTAAAGTTAGTTGAGTTTATAGTTTTGGTTAGATTTTTAAGATATCCATATAGTGTTTTTTTTTTTTTTTTGTCTACTTGTTCTATCAGTTATTACAAAAAAAGAGTTTGAAATTTGACTATAAATATTCAATTATCTATTTCTTCTTGTAATTCTGTAAGTTTTTGTTTCATGTATTTTTGAAGCTTTTTGAGGTATATAACTATTTAGGATTTTTATGTCTAGATGAATTAACTCCTTTATCATCATAAAAATTTTTTTTTAATCCTTAGTAATATTCTGCTTGGAAAGCTGCTTCATCTAATTGTTAGTAACTGTTAGGCTGTATCTTTTTCATTTGATTAGTGTTAGTATGATATATTGCTATGGTTTGAAGGACCTTTAAGAGGTGATTGATTCATTAGGACTGTGAGTTCGTGAATGGATTAATGTTATTATCATGGGGGAGTAAGTTCTGGATAAAAGGATGAGTTCCACCCTCTTCCTTCTCTCAAGTGCACACCTTTTCTTGTTCTTCTGCCTTCCACCATGGCATTATGCAGCACAAAAGTCAGATAAGGGCTCCTTGAACTTGGACTTTCCAGCTTCTTTCTTGTAAGAAAGAATCTCTATTCTTTATAAATTAACCAGCCTCAAGTATTCTGTTATAGCAGCATAAAATGGATGATGATGCATCTTTTTTCAATCCTTTTAACTTGTTTCTATTTTTATATTAATGTGAGTTTGTTGTAGGTAGTATATAAAAAGGCCTTGCTTTTTTTTTTTTTAAATCCACTGTGACAATCCCTGCCTTTGGATGTTTGGGCCAAACATTCTTTTTTTTTTTTAAGTTGTAGATGGACACAATACTTTTATTTTGTTTATTTAGTTTTATATGGCCCTAGGGATCAAACCTTGGGCCTCATATATGCTAGGCAAGTGCTCTACCACTGAGCTACAATCATAGCCCCAAAGCATTCTTTTTTTTTTTAATTTATTTTTTTAGTTGATGATGGACCTTTATTTTTTATTTATTTATATGTGGTGCTAAGAATCAAACCCAGGTGCTCTACTACTGAGCTACAACCCCAGTCCCCAAAACATTCTTATATATAATATGAATATTGATATGATTATCTTTAGGTCTGTCATCTAATTGTCTTAACTATTCTTTTTCTGCTTTCTATTGGATTAATTTAATATGTTTTATGATTCTCCAGGACTTTGCTCAAATGTCATTTTCTTTTTTTCGGTGGTGCTGAGAATTGAACTCAGGGCCTTGTGCATGCAAGGTAAGCACTCTACCAACTGAGCTATCCCCAACCCTAATGTCATTTTCTCAATGAAGCTAATTTTATTCCTAACTAATTTATTGATTTTTATATTACTCCCTTTTTTCTTTCATTACCATTTCTAACTTGTTGGTTAACATGCTTAAAATTTGTGTCTATTCATTTAGCTTGTGACTTCCATAATTTATCTTGTACCCTTATGGTTTATGGTTTTAGAGATCTCAGTCCACAGACTGCTGGCTCCATACCTCAGGGACTGAGGTAAGGCAGAACATCATGGCAGAAGAGTGTGTTGGATGAAAGAGGCTCAGGACATGGAACGAGGAAGCAGAGAGAGAGAGAGAGAGAGAGAATGAGAGAATGAATCTCCCCTTACCACAGACAAAATATAAACTCCAAAGGCACATCTTCAATGACCTACCTCCTCCCATCTGCCTAAAGTTACAAACCAGTTAACCTCAATCAGAGGATTAATGCACTGATTATGTTAATGTTCTCATAACCCAATCATTTTATTTCTAAGCTTTCTTGCATTGTCTCACACATGAGCAAAACCATAACAATATAGTGCAGCTGTTATTTTATTTGTAACATTTAAATAAAAATTTAAAATGTTTTTTATTAAAAATATTATAATTATAGAGAATAGTGGAATTCATTGTTACCTATTCATATATGCACATGATACAACAATATAATTTGGTCAGAATCATTCCCTAGTTAAATAAAATATTTAAGTGATTGTTTTTCCCTGCGATTTCCTTTTTCCTGTGGTTTCTTTTTGTGTAAATACTTATTTCATAGGATATGTTAAGTGTACTTTCTCAAAGCTATATTTATGTTTTTGCCTTATTACCCTGTTTTAAAGTTTCTAACATCAACTTTAGTTTTTTTTTTTTTTTTTTCAGTTCTAGTTCTAGAGATTGAACTCAGGCATGCTCTACCACTGAGCCACATCCCTATCCCTTTTTATTTTGAGACTGGGTCATGCTAAATTGTTGAGGCCTACAACTTGTGATCCACCTGCCTCAGCCTTCTGAGTAGCTGGAAGTACAGGCTTGGGCCACTGGTCCGGCTTTCAGTTTTAGATTTAATCTCTTTCTTAGGCTAGTTCTGACAAACCGCTTTTAGTTTTATATTTACCTCATCCTTATTTCCTTTTGTTTATTTTAATTATAATCATTTATGATTTTATCCTTAACTTATCCTGTTTTTTTCCTAATTTCTCTTATAGAAGTATATAATTCATAATCTATTTTTAGTCTTTTAGTTTTAAAAATAAGTTAAAGGCAAGTATTTTGTAATACCTTTAGTTGTGGCCCTAAAATTGTCATGTAAAGTATCTTCATTACATTTAATGCCAGATAATTAGTAATTTAGATTTTGGTATTTATCTTTGGTCCAAAGTTTTTCTTATAGAACTATTTCTTTTTTTTTTTTTTTAATGAGTTCATGTCCTAGGTAAAATAATCTATTTTTTTTCAATTTTAAAGCTCAAAATTGAGAATGTAGTATCTCAAAATGCTACTTTTAATACATTTCTGCTTTCTATAATTTTTTTTTTTAAAGATGTTAGGCCCAGCAGCACTGGGATTACATCCCAGTGACTTGGGAGGCCAAGGCATGAGGATTGCAAGTTTTTAAAAAAATATTTATTTATTTTTTTAGTTGTAGTTGGACACAATACCTCTATTTTGGTTATTTATTTTTACGTGGTGCTGAGGATCGAACCCAGGGCCCTGCTCATGCAATGCAAGCACTCTACTGCTGAGCCACATCCCCAGCCCCATGCTTTCTAGAATTTATTAAAAATTTTCTTAATGGCCAGATGTGGTGGTGCATGCCCATGATCCCAGCTACTTGAGAAGCTGACATAGGAGGCTGGCAAGTTTGAGACTAGCCTCAGCAAATTAGTGAGGCCCTTAGCAACTTAGTGAGACCCTGTCTTAAATAAAAAATGAAAAAGCCTGAGGATGTAGTTCAGTGGTAAAAATTTTTTTCTTTCTTAGTGACCGACACATGATCTAATAATTATAAATGAATGCTTTTGTTGTCATATGACTTCCTTCCCATCCTGGACATGTTAATTATCCTTCTTTTACTCCAGTTTTCTTATATTTTATGTTGCAGATAATAATACCTATATTACATGTTTGTTGAGAATTATTAGATTATACAAATTTACAGTATTAAATTTTATATTTGAATTTTAAGTGTCATTATCTCATCAAGTTTTGTTAATTTTCCTAGAATAAAAGGGTGAAATATTCTGTTTATAATACCATGTGATGGCTCTATTTGCTAATTTTTATCTCCTTGTAAGTTGAAAGAAGTATCTTGCCTCAAGAGTTTGTTTTCTATAACCAAGGTTGCAATTGACTTTGTCTTTGGATATACAAAGACTTGACTTTTATCCTTGACTACTTTTTCTATTTATCACTGGGTGATAATTGTTTTCATACCATTAAGTTAAAGGCAAGACTAAGACTGCAATTTTCACTTTAATATAAGTAAGGCCACTATTGCTTTCCTTTTAATTGCTTTTACCTGAAGTATTTTGCCCATTTCTTTGCTTTCTTTCATCTCTTTGTTTTGAATTTATTTCTTAAACATTATATAACTGAATTTTTTAAAAAATTATTATGATAATATATCTCAGAGAAGAAATTTAGCCATTCATATTTTCTGTTTCTATTTTGGTTTTGCTCTGCAACTTGGTTTTTCAATCCTTATATCTGAGTATAATTATAACATGCATTGTAATGTATACAATTAACATACTTAGTTTCTTTTTTCTGTTTTGTTCAGATTTCTTGCTCATTATTCTTTCTGCTAGTTTAGTAGTTTTCTGGTATTCACTTCTCTTTGTTACTAACCCATAACCTCTTATTATAACCCAGCTTATATTAGGATAAATTAATTGCTCTTCTCCTGATCCGTGGTGTACTGATTGCCATTTCTCTAGCCTGTCCTAGATGACTTTAGAAAGCTTTAATTTACCCACCCTATCCCAGACTCCAGCCCAACCCACATCCAACCTCCTTTATTTTGCTAATTTATCAGGATATTACTGGCTCTTTCCTTTCTGGTGGTCTCTTTTATTTCAAAAGTTGTTGACATTTCATGTTACATTGTGGATCATGTGGGCACTCTGCATGTTGTTGTAACTATATTATTAATAGCAAGACCTTGTTTCCATTTCTCCCCTCATCACATTGCCCCGGCTGGAGACTTGTTTGGCAGTTTGTTAACACCGCCTCAGCATTTTCCTTGCAGAAATTTATGGGTATTTTATTCCCCGAGGCCCTGCCCATTTGAACATGTCTGGTTTTGGACCTATCAAATGAAAGACAATTTGTGTGTGTGTCTGTGTGTGTGTGTGTATGTATAGGAAGGATTCCTGAAATTCTTCTCTCATAATCTCACTGTATTTTTGCTTCCTCCACAATAGAGGAGAAATCTGAAGCAAGAATCTTTCTTTCCTTTGTATGTCAGCTGTTCTTTCATTTGGAAGCTTCTAAGATTTTATCCTTGTCATTCACAATTATATTAATGTAGGCCATTTTTTGGGGGAACATGTCTTTGGGTTTATATTTTGTCTCTGGTGGGCAGACCTCTGTCTCTGCTTCCTGGATGTCATGAACTCATCAGCTTTCCACCACCACACTTTCTCCATGATGTTTTTCCTCACCTCAGGCTTAGATCCGTGAAGTTGGCTGACCATGGCCTGAAACCTCTGAAACCATGAGCCAAAATAAACTTTTCCTCCTCTAAGTTGTTGTCATGTCTTTTGGTCACAGTGATGAAAAGCTGACTAAAATACCATACCAAATTAGTCATAGTTATTTTAAATTGTCTATGTATAATTCCAACATCTGGGTCCTATCTGAGTCTGGTTCTGATTGCTTGTTCTTCGGAGTTTGTTTTATTTTTTAGCCTGTTGGCATGCTTTGTAGTTTTTTGTTCAAAGTGTGGCGTTAAACTTGTTAAAGAATCTCTTGAGCTGGTGTGACTTTGTAGACAGTAGAGGGCAAATAAGTTTTTTCTTCTAATAAGCTAGAAAATGTTGTTATTTTAGATACTCAGGAAAGAAGGTTTGAATCTCTTATTTATCCATTCTCTTTCCCTCCTTCAGTTGGGTGTTTTGATTTTGGTTTTCAAATTCAGTAGTCAAGGATTTTTTTTTGTACTGGGGATTGAACTCCGGAGGACTTGACCACTGAGCCATATCCCCAGCCCTATTTTGTATTTTATTGAGAGACAGGGTCTCCCTGAGTAGTATAGTGTCTAGCCATTGTTGAGGCTGGCTTTGAATTTGCCATCCTCCTGCCTCAGCCTCCTGAGCTGCTGGGATTACAGGCATGTGCCACTGCCCTGGCAAGGTTTTTAATATTTGAGAATTCTTTCCTATTTTTGCAGGCTCCTTGTAATTGAAGTCCATTCTCATTTTAAGCAAATTTCCACTCAAATATGTAAGTACAATTTTGAATTAAAAGCAAAAAAAAAAAAAAAAGGAAAGAGGATGTGGCTCAGGAGAGGGAGAGAAATTAGCCAAACATTAAACCTTTTCCAAGAACAATAGGCCTTGAAGGAAAGAGGTGATACTGAAGCCTGGACCCTAAACTTTGAACTTCCGCAATTACCAATTAGTCCTGAACAGAGCACAGTAGATAGTGAGAAACTCTGGGAAACAATGAATCCCACGGGAAGAAGAAATGCAATGAGTAGGATTTGAGTTTTCATCTCTCAGGATCTGAGTTCCTATCTCCTCATTGTTAGAGTTTCAAACATTTTACAACTGCCTTCCTTAGTTAAAATTTCAACCTGGACTACTGTTGTAGGGATAGACTAGGTAAGGCACCGAAGATAGCAGGAAACAGTTTTATTTGGCTGAAGCAAGATTAAGAGAGCACAGCTTCTGCTGTAATCAATCAATCTCCTGAACCCCGAGTTCAGGTAGTTTCAGAGTTTTATATCCAGCATGTAAGGGGAGGGGATCAGAAGTTCACAGTCTGCAGAAGTTTACATAAAAGCAGCTTTTTCCTTTTACTGTTTTGGGCAAGTTAACACTTCAAGGACAACATCTGAGAAGGGGAGAGATTCTTCTCCCCTCCCCTCTCTTTCCTCCCCCTGCCAGCTGTTACCATGGAGCCCAATTGGTATCTTCTCTTATCTTAAAAATGTAGACATCTCTGTGAAGCCCAGCTCAAGGCTAGCAGCCTTGTTTGCACATTTCTACAAACTACTATACTGGATACATTTGTGAAAAACTAGTAAGGGGGTGTCCAGCACCTGGAGTGCTGGCATCTTCCTGGCCAGTGGCCAAGTAAAACAGGGCAAAATGGAAAATAGGAAGTTTATCTACACTGAATTCTTTTGCAGAGACGTTTTTGCTGACAGTCCCCAAATCAGCCATGGTGAAGATTTCTGGAGAAGCCCAGTTAAGACTTTTCTGTGGAGAAAGGGGATTCCACTACACTACTAGTTCCTTAACTGTTCGATCAGCATGTCTGCAGTTTCCAATGATTAAGCCCACCCTCATTGTAAACTTTAAAACTCATACCCCTTTTGTAACTGAAGGCCATTTTTCTACCCAGAAAAGGAGCCCTTACAATGCCTGATTGATAGACTCCACTGTGGAATAAAGGAAAGCTTACTGTTCCATTTGAGGTCTGCTTCCATCCTAGTTATTTGTGTTTTCATAATGGTGTTGAAACCATGTTGGTTATTTTTGCTTACAGTCTCTCCTGATGAATAATACACTGAATAGCCAAAAATTCATTTTTTACATTCCCAGAAAGTGAGACAATTGAGGAGCCTCAGATTTTTTTTTTTTTTTTCATGAATCAAAGATTAGTATATGGATAGGGTACTTTTTTTTTTTTTTGGTACCAGTGATTGAACCCAGGGGCACTTAACTACTGGTCACATCTCTAGTCCTTTTTTTATATATTTTATTTGGAGACAGGGTCTTACTGAATTGTTTTGGACCTTGCTAAATAGCTGAGGCTGGCTTTGATTCTGCAATCCTCCTACCTGAGCCTCCCAAACAGCTGGGATTAAAGTACCCATTAGTATATGGATAGGTACTTCTGAGGGTACTTCTATTATTTGTTCTCCCACAACATTAAAATGCCAAAATATTTCCAGATTAGGTGTGTTATGTGTGACATTTTCTCTTCAGGTATCAATAGTGAACACAACAAGGTTTTGTGCTTCAAACATTGCATGTTGTCCATTTCAGCTCATCATAGAAATTAAAAATAATTTTTTTGTAGTTGTAGATGGACAGAAAGCCTTTATTTTATTTGTTTATTTTTGTGTGGTGCTAAGGATCAAACCCAGTGCTTCACACATGCTAGGCAAGCACTCTGTCACTGAGCTACAGCCCCAGCCCCACAAATATACTTTTAAAGGGACGAGGGTCATTCACGGTTGTAGCTATAGGCTTCTTCCAAGAGGAGTGGCAGCACCTGGACCCTGCTCAAAGGACCTTTTATAGGGCTGTGATTCTGGAGAACTACAACCACTTCATCTCAGTGGGTAAGGATTGTGTTTTATATAATTCCAAATAAAATTTCTTTTTAAAGTTGCTGGTACACATCATCCTTTATAGAGATTATTGATTTGGGGGAGTGGGTTACCAGGGATTAAACCCAAGGGGTGTTTTACCACTGAGTTACATCCAAAGTCCTTTATATTTTTGAGTCAGGGTCTTGCTTAGTTGCTGGGGTTAGATTTGAACTTGGAATCCTCCTGCCTCAGCCTCCTGAGCCACTGGGATTACAGGCATGTGCCACTATGCCTAGCTAGATTAATGATTTTTAGATTGAAACATAGGATCCAAAGCTAACCAGTGGGCCAAAGGTCTTTTCCCTTTTGATCTAGAAATAACATTTCCCCCCACTTCCAGTGAAAAGTTTAAATGGTCCTATTGTTATATAGATCCTGGAGCTGTACTTTTCTCCTTCAAGAACCTGGAAATCCACAAACCTGGCCCAAGTCTTGTGTTTTTTCTTATTTGTAGGGTATTGTGTCACCAAGACAGAGGCAATCTGCATGTTGGAGCAAGGAAAGGAGCCGAGGACATTAGAAGAATTTCTCAAGCCAGAGCCATCCAGGTATTCTGGTCCCTTCAAGTGTTGACTCTTGAGTTTTTAGAAATTTGGAGATCTTCCTTCCTTCCTTCTTTCCTTTCTTCTTTTGTGGTACTGGGACTTGAACCCTCAGCCTAGAACATGTTAGGCAAACACTACATATTTCCAACCCTTTATTTATTTATTCATTTATTTTTATTATTTTGAGATAAGATCTTCCTAAATTGCTTGGGCTGGCCTCCAACGTGCAATCCTGCTGTTTATCCTAAGTAGTAAGGATTACAGTTTTGCCACCATACCTGGCAGGATTTTGGTTTTTAGAGCACCACTTTCAAAGTGGCTGAGAATAACTGGCCTGTATTCTTTAGATACACATTGCATACAGATAATGTTCTCAGACTTTGGGTTTTCCTTTACAGATACCAGTTCTTTTCTTTTCTTTTCTTTTCTTTTTTGTACTGAGAGTTGAACTCAAGGGCGCTTGGCCACTGCCACATCCCCGGCCCTATTTTGTATTTTATGTAGAGACAGGGTTTCACTGAGTTGCTTAGTGCCTAGCTTTTGCTGAGGCTGGCTTTGAACTCACAACTCCTGCCTCACCTCCCAAGCCGCTGGGATTACAGGCATGCTCCACTGCACCTGGCTCCAATTATTTTTATATATATACATTTTTGTAGATGGACACAATACCTTTATTAATATTTGTTTATTTTTGGTGCGTGGTAAGGATCAAACCCAGTGCCTCACACATATCACTGTGCCACAACCCCAGCCCCCAAATCCAATTCTTACCTGTCTCATTTTAGATCATTTTCTTATTCATTACCTCCCTATTAGTCATCTTTTAATTATATATCATTTTAGTTGTGTATCATTTATTCATTCAACAAGTTTTAAAATTATTTATTAATTTATGTGCCAGTTATGTCTGTGAACTGAGGCTAGACATGACAGTATAAAGAGCTGTTGTGGAATATATGTTTTTGTTTTGGAGAAGAGTGATATTTTATTTGTTTATTTAGTTTTTTAAATATTTATTTTCTAGTTAAAGGTAGACACAATATCTTTATTGTATTTTATGTGGTGCTGAGGATCAAACCCAGTGCCTCACGCATGCTAGGCAAGCTCTCTACCTCTGAGCCACAACCCCAGCTGTTTGTTTTTTTTAATGTAGTGTTGGGGATCGAACCCAGTGTCTCACGCATGCTAGGCAAGTGCTCTACCACTGAACCACAACTCCAGCCTTGAGGGTAATATTTTAACAATTTTTTTTTTAGAAAAACCCTTTGAGGTGAAAATCAAAGCACATGTTTTTTTTGTTTTGTTTTTTCCCCCTGTGCTGGGGCTTTGACTGCTGAGCTACATCTGCAGCCCCGAAAATACATTTTTTAAAAAATATTTTTTAGTTGTTGATAGATCTTTCTTATTTATTTATTTATACATGGTGCTGAGAATCAAACCCAGTGCCTCACACATGCCAGGCAAGTGCACTACTGCTGAGCCCCAGCCCCATCCCCCAGAGAATTCATTTCTTTTTTAATGATGTGAAGACATATTTATTACTACAATTCATTGCATACTATGTGACAACAGGTATAGTCCTGGTGGTCTTTGTTAAGAGGAGACTCACACCTGCGTGATGTACATTTTGGTACCAGTGAAGGACAAATGATGATCAAATAATAGCTGTAACAATAGAAGCATGTAAAGTAAAATCTATGTAATGAAAAAATACCTTACGTTGAAAGCATAATATGATAATAATTATTTTTGAGATGAAATAACTTGGCAAACTTGTAAACCTGGTTACTTGTGAAAACAATGGGATATTTGCACGTATCTTCTGAGTAAATGAAAAAAAGTGAACATTTGTTAGTCTACAAGTTGTTTGAAAAGATCATGGACAAAAATCTTGTTTGAAGAAAATAAACATTGAAGAGTAAAACTTTAAAATCCACATTTAAAAATGATATTTGTTCCATAAAAAAAAAGAAAACCAGGTTACACATAAATGTTAAGAATCTGCCACATGCCCCAATAGGAAAATAACACTTAATAAAAATTAATTTTCAACGGCACAGTGACCATAATTATTTAAAAATTACAGTAAAAATTAAGTCTACTGCAGGCTGGGGATATGGCTTAGTGGGTTATTTGCCTAGCATATGTGAGGCCCTGGGTTCAATACCTAGCACTGCCCGCCACCCTCCCCCCGCCAAAAAAAAAAAGCCTACTGGGATACTGGGAAGGCATTCAGTTCACCTTTGAAACCAACACAGTTCACAATGGAAGGAGAAAAAACATTACCTGATTTTATTTCAAATTATAGCAACCACTAAACTCAAATGCTATTACATTAACAAGTTATAAAATTATATCATTTTAATACATTTCTTTTTTTTTTGTTGTTGTTGTTATTTATTTATTGGTACTGAGAATTGAACCCAGAGGGGTTTAATCACTGAACCACATCCCCAACTCCCTCTTTTTTCTTTTTTGGTACTGGGGGATTGAACCCATGGGTGCTTTACTACTGAGCCACATTCCCAGCCATTTTTTATTTATTTTTTATTTTGAGGCAGGCACCACGCTAAGTTGCTGAGGGACAAGCTTTGAACTTGCAATCCTAACTGCCTCAGCCTTCCCAGACGCTGAGATTACAGGCATGTGCCACTGTGCCCAACTCATATTCTGAAAGTTTTGACAGAAATACCTACTGAATACCATACTTGACCTCATTTGTTATGAAAATAATTATTTTAAAATATTGTATAAAATTACCATTAAGAGCTGGGCACAGTGGTGCATGCCTATAATCCCAGCTACTCGGGAGGCTGAGGTTAGGTAGGAGGTTTGCAAGTTCAAGGCCAACCTGGGCAACTTTAGAAAGACTGTCTCAGAATAAAATTTCAAAAAAAGGCTGGAGATGTAACTGACTGATAGAATGCTTTCTTAGAATGCAAAAGACCCTGGGTTCAATCCTCAATACTGAAAAAAAAATTAAGGCTATGTATAAGGTATATATGAAGAATAAATTAATTTTGTGTTTAGATTTAGATCCATCCTCAAGATATCTAAATATGTATATATAAATATTCCCAAATCAGAAACACTTTTGGTCCCATTCATTTTGGATAAGAGACACTCAACTTATATACAATTCAGCGGTTTCTGGTCTATTCACAGTGTTCTTCCAACTATCACCACTATCTAACTGCAGAATATTTTTACCATCCCCAAAAGAAGACCTGTACCCATTAAGCAGACTCCTTATTTTCCTCTCTTCCAGGCTTCTTGCCACCCCTGATATACTTTCTTTTCCTATGAACTTACCTATTTTGAACATTTCATATAAATGGATCATATAATATGTGGCTTTGTATCTGCCTTTTTTTCACTTAGCATAATGTTTACAAGGTTTGCCTGTGCTATAACATATATTAGTACTTTATTCCTTTTTATGACTGAATAACATTTTATCTGTGAGTATGTCACATTTTATGCATCCATTGATGGATATTTGGGTTGTTTCATTTTATTTATTTATTTATTGTTTGTATTTCTGCTGTCGATCTAAGAATCTGTTACAAATCCAAGGACTTGAAGATTTACACATATATTTTCTTTTAAAAGTTTTTTAATTTTAGGGGCTGGGGATGTGGCTCAAGCGGTAGTGTGCTCCCCTGGCATGCATGGGGCCAAGGTTCGATCCTCAGCACCACATACAAACAAAGATGTTGTGTCCACTGAAAACTAAAGAATAAATTAAAAATTAAAAAAAAAAGTTTTTTAATTTTATCTTTTTACTTGGGTCTTTGATAGAAAGGAAAATTTTATGGTTTGAGACTATTACAGGTTCTTTAGAGAACAACTCTAGTAGAAGAAAATGAAGATACAGAGCAGAATAAACTGTGCACCTGATCTTATTTCCACAGCCTAAGTATATGCTTTCTTTGGATACTAGATTTCTATCCATAAGAACAAATATATATTTTAACTGAATTTTTTATGGAATATAAGTTGACATATCTTTCTTTCTACTCTTGCTGTATATGAATAGGTATGGCCATTATTCCTAAATTAACTCCCCAATAAAGAACTCAAACAATGTATTTGGGAGTGGATCCTGGAGATTGAACTCAAGGGCACTTATGCACTGAACCACATCCCTTTAAAATTTTTTTTGAGACAGGGTCTCACTAAATTGCTGAGGCTAGCCTTGAACTTGCAATTCTCATGCCTCAGCCAGGAAAGTCACTAGTATTACAGGCACATGTCACCACATACAGTTCAAACGATGTATTTTAAAACTCAGTCAGTTAAATGGAATAATAATCAGCACAATAGTTAAATACAAAATTATTTAAAGAATGTTTGCTTTCTCCTATAAACTTGAACTTGCTCCAGCTTCCTGTCAGGAGGAGATTCTAAAACTATGGCAAAAGTAGAGGTGATTGAAAACATACCCTTGCTCATAAAAAATAGATAATTCAGAGTTCAGGAAGCTCAAAGCAGCTGAATGTGTGGGGAAGCATTCTGAAAAGGGAGCTAGCAGAGAAAGAGCTTGAGAAATCTGAGTGCTACTCTGCCCAAAGATGAGCTTCTTTAAGGCTTTGCAAAAAAGAGCGGGCTGCTGAAAGTACTTTACTGAGGAACTCTAAGACAAACACTTCCCCGAGCTCATACAGAGTTGAGAATCATCCATGTTTCTACCAAACAAGACCCCTCCTCCTTCAGATCCTAAAATCACAGTCTTCCCCGTTAGCATTTTTTTTTTTACATCCCCCCATGAATATATTGGGAGTGGACAAGTTTTAGGGATGTTTTTAATGTTGTGTGAATCTGCTTGGGCTGCCTTAAAAAAACCACAGACTTCATGGCTTTAACAATAGACATTTATTTTCTCTCAGTTCTGAGAATAGAAGTTCATGACCAAGGTGCCGGCAAATTCTACTTCTGGTGAGGTCTTCTTGACTTGCAAACAGCTATCTTTCCTAGTATGTCATTGCATGGCCTTTCCTCAGGAAATGAATTCAGATAGGGAGCTGGCTGGTGTCTCTTCTTTTAAAGATATGAATCTCATCAGATCAGGGCCCCATCCTTATGGCCTAATTTTACCTTAATTCTTTCAGGGTTGCATCTCCAAATAAGCTTCAAAATAAGTATTTTGATGGTGATCAAGGGACACGAACATTCTGTCCTTATCAGATATTTGAAATGAAGCTTCTAGGTTCTGTATTACTTATCCTTTTCCCCTCCCATGAAGCTTCTATTTCTCCATCTCTATGTGGGAGAATTATCCCATTAAGCAAGAAGAGAAATGTCCCTTGAACAATACTCCGTTAATCCATTGTCTAAGAAGGTATTCTGTCTGCTACTCAGGGATTCTAGGAGAATGGGCTCAGATGTGATGGCTGTACAATTCCAACTCAGTGAATGAATGCAGTCATGTTCTACAGTTTCAGAGTAACATTCTATTGAAGAGAAAGGAAACTTGGAAGAGTGTAGGAACCATGCTCCATCTTCATAGGGTATTAGGACCCTCCCTCAGCATTGGTAGTTCCTAAGTTTATGGCTCAGAGTTCAGGATTACCAGCTCTGCTAGCACCATCTGATCATACTGGAAAGGAGAGATCAGGTTCCCCTGGAGTCACTGCTGGGGGGAATCTAGGCAACTCATTTTCCATCTTGATGGTTCAAACTTTGTGTATGGTGGTAGGTGCTTAAGAGCACCTTCTTCAGTACCTACTGTGGAATTGTGTTAGAAATGCTCAAATTCATATTTTTCTAAACTGGACATAATAGATAGTGGGTTCTCTGTGATAATGATGAAACAAATGAGGATTAGAGATTGGGCCTCACTGATATAGACAAGGAGAAAGATTGATTTTGCCTATCTATTTAAAATGGAAATATAAAAATGCATACCTAAACCTGAATATGATTATTTTGTTTTTCTAAAGTTAATTTTATTTCACAAGTACTATATAACATATATTCCTAAATGAATTAATAAGTAAAGTCTCCTTTAATACACTGATTCCAATATTAGGACTTGTTACCCAATAAACCAATATTATTAGATTAGTGCTCACTCTTCCTGGTCATTTCCTATGTAAGTACAAATATCCCAGTATTGACAGTTCATTGGAATTTGAGTCATGAAAATTTCAAATCTACCTTAAAAATGAATACTTTCACATTGTATGTGAATTTTAAGACAATTTCAAAATATTTTATAAATATCTGATATCACAAAGGTTAAAATTCACATGCTTGGTGAATTATAAATTGAGTTTATTTCTGCTTGGTGTGGTACTAAGGAGAAAAATTATCATGGCTGTATCCTAAAAATAAATTGTCCTGTTATTTACCTGCTTTTTAGATTTCTAAGATGATTTATTGACTTTGGTTTTTATTTAATATCCAGTGTTGTAATTTAAAATTACATAAGAATGTCACCCAGGTGTTCATAGGTTAGATAGGATACCCAGGGACTGAGAAGAAATGTACTCTGATACACTGTTTCATTGTTTTATTGAAATTAAATGCTTATAAAAATATAAAGCCACATTAAAAATATGTGGGAGTTGTCTGAATTTATGTTGTATAAGAATACATCCTCTGGGGGCTGGGATTGTGGTAGAATGCTTCACTGGGTTCAATTTTCAGCACTGCTTATAAAAAAATAAAAAATAAAGGTATTTTTAAAAAAAGAATGCATCCTCTTTCATTCAGTTTCTAAAGGAAAATTGTTATGGAATTATTTCATTAAAATTTTTAGATAAAGACGCTGGACAGATACTTCTCAGAAGAAGATATACAATCGATCCAAAAATATATGAAAAAAATGTTCAACATCTCTAGCAATTAGAGAAATGCAAATCAAAACTACTCTAAGATTTTATTTCATTCCAGCCAGAATTGCAGTTATTAGGAATACAAGTAATAATAAGTGTTGGCGAGGATGTGGTTTTCCCTACTCTTACATTGCTGGTGGGATTGCTGGTGGTGCAACCAATCTGGAAAGCAGTATGGAGATTCCTTGGAAAACTTGGAATGGAACCACCATTTGACTCAGCTATCCCACTCCCCAGTTTATACCCAAAGGACTTAAAAACAGCATACTACAATGACCCAGACACATCAATCTTTATAGCAGCACAATTCACAATAGCTAAATTGTGGAAATCAACCTAGATGGCCTTCAGTAGATGAATGGATAAAGAAACTGTGGTGTATATATACACAATAGAATATTACTAAGCATTAAAAGAGAATAAAATCATGGAATTTACAGGTAAATAGATGGAGTTAGACTATCATGCTAAGTGAAGAAAGCCAGTCCCAAAAACCAAAGGCTGAATGTTTTTTCTGATAAGTGGATGCTGATCTATAATGGGGGTTGTGGGGAGCATGAGAGGAATGGAGAAATTTTGGTTAGAGCAAAGGGGAGGGAGGGGACATGGGGGTAGGAAAGATGGTGGAATGAGATGGAAATCATTACCCTAAGTACATGTATGAAGACACCAATGGTGTGACTCTACTTTGTATACAACCAGAAAAATGAAAAATTGTGCTCCATTTATGTACTATGGACTGAAATGCATTCTGCTGTCATGTATAACAAATTAGAACAAATAAATAAATAAATAATTTTAGCTAGGCATGGTGTTGCACATCTGTAATCCCAGTTACTTAGGGAGCTGAGGCAGGAAGATCATAAGTTAGAGGCCAGCCTTGGCAATTTAGTAAGTTCTTGTCTCAAAATAAAAATAATTGAAAGGGCTGGGAATGTATGAATATGTGTATAGTATTTAAAAAGAGATCATATCTTACATATTCTTATGTAATTACATTTTAAATATTATGATAGCAATGAATTCTTATTCCATGTCCCTATTTTATCTTAATGGTGTAAGGACACCATTAAATAATTTTCCACTTTTCAAAATTGCTTTTCAGTTTACCCATATCCTAGCTTTGGATATTTAGATAGCCTCTATTTTTTCTCATAAGTAGACTTATTCCATTGAGTAAACAAGATAATTTTGACCAATTTATGCACTGAAAGAAATTGCCAGATTTGAACAAATATTTCCAAAAATCTTCCTAACTGTATCAAATAACTAATAAGTCAGTGGTTGTTGGGATGTGATACAGAAAGAGCAGAAATTCCAGTTTGTCAACACATGTGAGGTTGCTTTTACTGTGATGGCAGAGACACCCAGTAGAGATCCTCTTCAGAGAAGCAGTAGGTTGTGGTTTGCTTCTAAGAGTGTGTAGGGATGATGGGACAAAAAAGATGCATTTGTGGCCCATGGGTCAGATGGGCCACGATAAAACATCACTGTCTTGACTGGGCCTGAAGAGGACTTTCACACACGTAGGATGAACCTGAAGCAAATGGTTATTTTTATCTTAAACAATTGATATTAGTTATCACAAGTTCTTTCTCTCTATCTGCTCTGTCCACAATACTGGCTATTTTCCCATGAGGTTATAAAAATAGGGTTACAGTTCTTTCTTACTCACATCCAGAGGTAGAGATGAACTTCCTTTGAATTTTCCAAGAGGAAGAAAGTACCTTCCTACCAGTCTCCAGCAAGTCTTTCCTGAAGAATCACTGGCTAAAACAGTGAATTGGAATAGATTAAACAACCCAATGAGAAGTACAGATTGTCCAACAGGAAAAAATAAATAAAAATGAACTCTATGCTATCTATAGGTGACACATTTTAGGTTCAAAGATACAAACAGAGTGAAAGTAAAAGTATGGAAAAGATATGCATATAGCCACCACATGCCTGTAATCCCACTAGTAGGGAGGCTGAGTCAGGAGGATTACAAGTTCAAGGCATACTATGCAGCAATTTAGAAAGCCTCTATTTTGAGACCCTGTCTTAAAATTAAAAATAAAAAGGGCTAGGAATATAGCTCAGTGGTAAATTTCCCCTGGGTATCAAAAAATAAAATTAAAAAGAAATTAAAAAGTCCTGGGGATGAATCTTAGTGGTAAAGCACAATCCCTAGTATTCAAAAAAAAAAAAAAAAAAGATATTCATACAGTAACCATAGAAAGCTGAATTGGCTATGTATTATTTGACAAAGTAGACTTTAAAACACACAAAAATGTTACTAGAAATAGAGAGGTAAACAGCGATGTTTTACAGTGATAAAAGGGGTACTTTCATCAGGATATAACAAGTGTGTATACTGTGTGTGTATATTGCAAAAATACATGAAGTGAAAACTGACAGAAATTGAAGGGAGAAAAAGAAAATTAATTATACTTGAAAATTTCAGTAATCCACTTTCAGTTGTGTATTGTTATGGATTGCATGTATGGGTTCCCCTAAAATTCATATGTTGAAACTCTAATCCCCAGAGGGACGTTTTCATTAGGAAATGAGGCCTTTGGAGGTAATGATTGTGAAACCATTTTGAGGTTTATTAGGAGAGACAAAAGAACTAATTTTTGTCTGCTTTCTGCCTTGTGAGGAAGACAGAGCAAGATGATTATCTGCAAGCCAAGAAGAATATCCTCACCATAATCTGACCATGCAGGCCTCCTGATCTCAAACTTTCTACAAATGTGAGAAATAAATTTCTGCTGTGTATACCATCCAGTCTAGGGTAATCCGTTTTAATTACCCAAATTGACTAAGATATGTATAGAATAATTATGCAGAAGATTAACAAGGGAAGAGAAAAACCATGAACAATAATTAACCCACTAGACCTAACAGAGTCATTTGTAAAGAACACTCCACCTAATAAGGGCAGAATATCATTTTTTACAAATATAAATGAAACATTTTCCAGGGCAGACCATATACTAAACATAAAACAAACTTTGATCAGTATAAAATAATTGAAATATAAAGTTTCTTCTCCACCAGAGAAATAATTTAAAATCAGTACCAAATTTGAGGAACTCACAAAAATACAGAGATTAAATAACACTCTTTAATAACCAGTAAGTGACAGAAGAAATAAAAAATAACTCTAGAACATACTTTGAGATGAATGAAATAACATAATATATTAAAATTCATATGATAAAGCTAAGGCAGTTCTTAAAGGGAATTTATAGGTATAATGTTTATATTTTTAAAATTCTCAAATTAGTCATCTAACATTCCACCTTAAGAAACCATGAAAAGACAGGGGTTGGAGGAAGATGGAAAGGTTGAGGAGGTTGTTTTCCAAGCTGCTCCATGGCATGAGACCAGGAAAGTAGATAAACAGCTTCTCAGTGAGGTGGTTCGTGAAAAGAGAGATTTAACTGGGATTTAATACTAGACTCTCAGAACAGTTTAAGGAATCAGAAAGTTGGATATGGCAAAATAAAAGAAGAAAACCCATTACTGGTGGGGAGCTGATCCACTGCAGGTAAATCAGGAAGGGGGACTAAGAAAACCTGCATTTCAGGTGGCACCACGGCATGTCTTGGTACAGAGAAATTAGAGATCAAGAACATTGCCAGACTGATCTAGAGGGTAAGCTACACTATATCTTCCTGTGGGAAAGATGCCACACATCACCTGATTGTGGAGAGCTGTTCGTAACAGTGACTATGGAACAGTCAGGGAGCTGCTGGAAATCAGTGACAGAGTAGGATGTGTTCCTGAAGTGTCTTACACCTCACAGTGTAGGATCTTGGGCATTACAAAGTTGTTTTTTCATGTTTATTATTTTAGTTAGTTCTCATGAATTTTTGACATAGATAAGGAAAATGAACTTTAGAAAAAAATGAGTGATAAGTCCAGCTAAATAACACTTGTAATATACTAATATGAGATTAGAAAATAAAGTTTTCTCCTTCTACTGAAGTACCACATTTCCCCCAGGGTTGAGCACATGCTAAAATTGCTTATTGAATGGAAGGACAGCAGAATAAAAATAGACATTATTATTGCTGTGAGTATATACGTGACTGCATGACCAATGTGATTCTGCAACCTGTACACTCAGAAAAATGAGAAATTGTATCCCATCTGATTAAAATGTATGATATATCAAGATCATTGTACTGTCATGTGTAACTAAATAAAACAAATAATAAATAAATAAAATTGCTTATTGGGAGGGTTTTTTTTTTTTTTTTTTTTTTTTTT
>NW_026000000.1:11459121-11471237 GCF_001458135.2 Marmota marmota marmota | reverse complement strand
TTTGGTTTTTTTTTTTTTTTTTTTTTTGTCTTAGAGGATTGCCTCCTTCACCTTTACCTTCCTCCAAGATAGGCTCACCATTAACACAAAGCAGATCTCAGGGTTGATAGGTGAATTCACTACTCCCCCATCTCAACCCATGTGCTTTACACACTTTCCTTCTCTTACCAAGATCCTGGAAAGGACAATTTCCCTAAAAAGTCAGAAGAAAAGTATTGGACCAAAGTTACTATATCTTGTTATATCTTCCCTGTAAGTAATACATTAATCCACCCTTATGGGTGGCTTTCTATGCTTTCAATTACCTGTGGTCTGCTGTGGTCTGAAAATTTTTAATGAAAAATTCCAGGAATAAACAATTCAGAACTTTTAAGTTGCATCCCATTCTGAGGAGGGTGATGAAATTCCATGCTGTCCTGTTCCATCTAGCCCAGAACATGATTCTTCCCTTTGTTCAGTGTAGCTTGCTGTTAGTCACTTGGTAGCCATCTTGGCTATCAGATTGACTGTGGTATTGCAGTGCTTCTGTTCTGGTAAGAAGGCCAGTGGTAGCCTTACTTCTTCATAATGCCTATGTCAGTCACCTCACTTCATTTCATCACAGACATTGTGTCTCATGTCCTCATCACAAGAAGTTTGAACACAGTATAAGAAAATATTTTGAAACCACATTTTCATAAATTTTGTTATAGAACAGTGTTATACTTGTTGTTATATTGTTGTTGTTATCCTCTTTCTGTGCCTAATTTATAAATTAATCTTTATCATAGTATGTATAGGAAAGAACAGTATATATAGGGTTTGGTCCTATCTGTTCTTTCAGGCATCCACTGGAGTCTGTGGATAAGGGTATGTGTGTGTCAGGGGTGACTACAATATCTTATTCATGTAGATAGTGACTGCATTTTAGCCTTTGTTTAATTACAAAGGCAAAACTGGGCCTCCTTTTTAGCTACAATGTTCCTGTTATGCTCTACACATGTTGTGTACCTAGGAGGTGGTCAGTGGAGGTGGGGAATGCACACAGAGGGGACTGAGGGCCCTGGTCAATAACAACTATCATCTCCAAATTTCTTTGAGAGAGAGGAAAGATATATGAAATATGGAGGAAGTATCTTATACTCCTCAAATGGGACCCTAGCTGAACATAATTGTTGATTGCTCAGTCCCACTAAAACTGGAGTTTCTCTGCTTCTGCTGGTGGGTAGGGTCTGCATAAGTTGCAGGATTCTGCAGCTAAGAAAGCTCATTTTAGTGTTATCAGATAATCAAGGCAGGGGATGCCTGCCAGCAATAGCTGCAGAGGTCACAACTGGCAAACCTGGATTCTTCTTCACTACTATTAAGTGACATGTAGCAGCTCTTAATGGCAGGCTATGCCCTTCAGTGTCACAGCAGATTCAACAGTTAACTGCCAATTTCTTTCTGGGTTCTTGTCTCTCAAATCCAAAGAATGAAATTTACAAACAATGGAATGCAAAAGTGAAAAGCGTAGGATTTATTTAAGTATGAGAATAGAAATAGAACTGTTACAAGGCGAGGAGGACCTGATAGCAGGTTACTGCTTGAGTGTTCTGATCTAGGGACTTATATAGCTCTTGAGTCAATGCTGTTGATCCAAATTTATGTTAATCAGGTTTCAGAAAAGTATCAACACTATTAGATAGCTCTTGAGTCTGAACTTTCTTCCATTTGGGTCTGCTCCCACTTCCATTTTCACACTGTTATTGGATCCAGACTGCCAAGGGGCGACAGCTTGGTGCACCCTGGCTTACCTCAGCCTGCACTCCAGCTGGTGGGGGCTGACACTCCACTGAAGTTTCTCAGTGGGGATTAGCTACGCAGCTTGGTTGCCAGAGAGCCATATTGACTGGGACAAGGGCTTGGATTCTCCATAATTACCAGAAAAAGGGAAACATATTTAGGCAAGAGACATGTAGAGAATAAGAAGTGGTAGTGAGCAGTGAGAGAAACCCATTGTCAGTGTTTCTGACAATTATTATTATTTCATTATTAAAATAGTTATCTGCTATTGTATAGCTTCCAATGCTTTCTTTCTCCAATTTCCCAATGTTGCCTCACCATCAAGTATTAGTAAATAATTGTGATTAATTTTGATTTGTTTTTATAACACAGTCTTTCATTTTCTCCTGACTCTTCTGAGCAGCTAGTATAGTAGTTTTGAGAACTGAAATGAAGTAAAACCTGAAAGGAGGAGAGGTGTACTTATTTTTCCAATATGAGGTGAAGTAATCCTGAATGTTAAAGTAAATGTACACATTTTTTATTGTGGGTGATTATCAATAGCTATGATCATAATGAAAACTATGTCTTTTATATCCTGCTCTCTATTTTATTCAACTTTTTCACCTGTAATATTTGATCTTTAGAGAGATACTTAGAGACAGATAGGGTTCTTTTATTTTTATTTTTTAGTTGTAGACGGACACAATACCTTTATTTTGTTTATTTTTATGTTTTATGTGGTGCTGAGGATTGAACCAGTGCTTCACACATGTTAGGCGAGCGCTCTACCACTGAGCCACAACCCCAGTCCCCAGATAGGGATTTTATGATTCCAGTCTTATTGATGAAGACCCTTGGTCTGTTTCTCAGGTGTTCACCCCAGTTAGGGTTCATGCTCAGCCTTTCTCTGAACCAGTCCTTGTCAAAGCATCAGTGATCAATGCATAATGACTTATGGGTGGCCAGATAAAATGGTCAATCCAAGTAACTTAAAGAATAAACATTATTTGCCAGTGCTGATTATTTCTTCCTTTATCAATCAAGTACCTTCATCACTTGGCTCCCAGGACTTCACCCTCTCTTGGGTTTCTTACTGTCTTGGCTGTCACTTTCAATTCCTCCTTGTCTTTTCCACTTCTAATTACTGGAGCTCCCTAGTCCTAAGTCCTTTACCCTCAGTTCAATCTATACTGACTCCCTGGGAATTTCGGCAAGTCTGTCGGTTTAAATATCTATATGCTAATAACACTTAGATTTATATACAGATGATCCCTGACTTAATGATGATTCAACTTACGATCTTTTGACTTTCCAATGGTGCAAAAGAGATGTGCACTCAGTAGAAACCATACTTTCAGTTTTAAAATTTGATCTATTCTCAGGCTAGTGATTTGCTTATAAGTTTCTCATCATGCTGGGCAGTGCAGTGAGTCACAGCTCAGGAGAGGCAGCAACTAATACTCTACAATAGACTGTGTTACTGAGATAGGGTGTTCAGTAAGTTGCATTAAGTGTATTTTCGATTTATGATATTTTAAACTTACAATGGGTTTATCAGGACATTACTACATCTCAAAAGAAGAACCCTCTTGAGTTAATTTTCTGTTGCACTGACAAAAATAGCAGAAATAAACATATTAAAAGGAGAAAAATATTTATTTCAGCTCAAGGTTTCAGAGGTTTTTCAGCCCATGGTCAGTTGGTTCCACTGCTTTGGGTTTGAAGAAAGGCAGAACATCATGGCTATGGAAACATATGGTGAAGGAGGCTGCTCACCTTATGGTGTTCACGAAGCAGAGAAAAGGGGCCAAGACAAGATATACCCTTCCAGGCATGCCCTAGTAATCTATTTCCTTCAGCTAGGCCTCACCTTCTATAGTTTCCATCACTCCCAATAGTCCATTCAATTATGAACCCATCAATGGATTAATCCACAAATGTGATCAGAGCCTTCATGAGTCAATCATGTCCCAAGAGGCCCACCTCTGAACGTTGCTGCATGGGGGACCAAGTCTTCAAATATGAGCCTTTAGAGGATATTCCAGATCTGAATCATAGCACCTCTCTTGAATTTCAGACTCATAAATCCTGCAGCCAAACCTATATCTTCACTCATATATTTTCCCCTATATTATGTCAAGTCCCTAATTTATGCACCAAGGCTCAGAGAATTGTTATACGTATTATATAAAAACCAAAGAAAGAAAGAAAATCTCACTTGCCCCTACACCAGCTCACATACAGAAACTGCCAACAAAGAGGGTCCCTCAGAACAGCTCTCTCCTGGGATCCATGTGAAAATGGCCTCATTTGATTATATAAATGAAGATCTCCAGAAAGATCTTCACATCCTAATAAAAACTCTGAAAGGACAAAACAGGGAGTTAGATGAATGGTGAACATTAACAGGCAATGGAGTTAGAAAAAGAATTGTGAGTACAAGATACAGCGTGTGGAATCAAATTGAGAAAAGAGCAAGCCCAGAAGGGAAGATTTTCCTGCTCCTAATGAGGTTTCCTCCTGTGCTTAAAAGAGAGGAAACATAATAAAGAAATTAAGACTAAAAAAGAAGGTGTGCCAAAGATAAAAATCTTCCCTATAATAGAAATAGATAAAAACACTGCCAGATTCAACCTAAAGATAAACTACATGCAGGCAGGAATGTCTTGAAGATTTGGGTCTTCAAGGTGGATGGCTATCCTTGCTGCAGGCTCTCAGAAACGCAATCTGTGCTCCCTGGTTGAACTTCTCCATTATTTGTGTGCTTGTTTTTAACGTCAACTAAAATGTTTTATTTTCCACTTATCTCTCCACAGTTTTTGAAGGATTAGTTTGTTTAAAAATTTTTTTTTGTAGTTGTAGATGGACAGCATGCCATTATTTTATTTATTTTTATGTGGTGCTGATGATCAAACCCAGTGCCTCACATGTGCTAGGCAAGCATTCTGCCACTGAACTACATACAGCTCCAGCCCCATTGAAGGATTACTTTTTAGACACAACCACTGGCCTTCCAAAACCATTTGAGTTTGGCATGGCCATTTTGTTACATATGTGACTCCTGTATACCTGAATACATACCTACTGAAATGCAATGTGAGCACTTTGGAAGAAAAAATAAACACATCTGTCTCTATACTTAACCAACAGCAATCATCTTTTCCCACTGCTGCCATGGGGACTGCCCACAGGAGATAACACTGCCTTTCCCTTAGAGAAGGCCACATTACAGTAAAGTGCTTTTTAATCTAAAGTCTTCATAGTATCATACATAGTATCATACAGTTTTCATTTATTCACAAATACTTATTGATTTTTCTACTGTGGCAGTGAGTTGGTATGAGAGATTCCATGGACAAGAGGTATTGTGAGTAGTGTTCATTCTCACTCCTGTTTGTTCAGGATCTTGGCTTCAATGAAAAATGTTATTTGTCAATGGTGGTAGAAATTCTTCATCTTTCTGGGATTCACCAAATACCATATATTCTTTCTCTGCCATATATACTCCACATCTATAAGCTCCACATCCATGGATTTAACCAACTATGGATCAAAACTATTTGAAAAAAATTGTGTCTGTATTGAATATATACAGACTTTTTATTCTTGTCATTTCCTCCTAAATACACAATGGTACCTACACTGCATTATGTATTATAAATTATTCAGATTCAAAGGATACAGAGAACGTACATAGGTTACATTCAAATACTATACACCTTATAAAGGGACTTGACATCTGTGGCTTGGTTATCTTTAGGGGATGGGGAAATCCTGAAACCAATACTCCATGGGTACAGAAGGAAAACAAAATACATAAACTCATACACATATACACGTAGATATACTTACATATAGACACACAGGGCTTGGCACAAAGCATGTGTTCAATAAATCATTAACATTAAGGTGGTGATAGTGCAATAAAGTAAAAACTAATTCATCCCTGTATTCCTAGATAGGATTCAAATGTAGACATTGTTTGGTTAGGGCTATGTAGGGCTTCTCATGAGGGACAATCTTCACCCAACCCATACATTTTTGGAGATACTTTTGGTTTTTACACTAATGTAGGGGGTTTTCTACTGGCAGGTAAAGGCCAGGAATGCTGCTTAACAGCCTACTATGCACAGGACATATTTTCTCCCAAAGAATTATCTGATTTTGCCTCCCAACAGTTAAACGTTCTCAGACCCTGACCTGCAGGGTGACATCACATTTCTTCTAATAGTGCAGACCTGATGCTCTCTCAGATCATTCCTTACAGGTTGTCTATATATATACATTTGCCAATGTTCTATCATCCTTGGGACCTTCTTACTCAGCACACCAAGCATCTTGCATTTGGTTCAGTTGGAAATAACAATAATATTTATATCTCATCTACTATGGAACATGCCTGTTTTAAATCCTTTCTGTTGGCTCAATCCTTACAACACTATGAGGAGAGGAACTATCTATCACAACCTCAGATTACAGATGAACTAAGAAACGAAAGGTTCAAGCAACTTGTCCAAGGTGACACACAGGGCCAGGGCTCGCTAGTGGTAGTTGGGATCAACCTCCAGCATTCTTGTTCTTAAAATTCCACATTGTATACCTCTCAGTCCACAAATGAGGTTGGGTACCAACAGTCATAAGCTAACACAGAGTATTTACATTAAGGAGGAAGCACACACATGCTTACCAAGGTGAAGAAAGTTCTGCCTTTAGATTGGTTATCACCTTATGTATCAAGAGATTACAAAATGTCAGTCCAAAAATCCACTCACGGGGCTGGGGATGTGGCTCAAGTGGTAGCGCGCTCGCCTGGCATGCGTGCGGCCCGGGTTCGATCCTCAGCACCACATATAAACAAAGATGCTGTGTCCACCGAAAACTAAAAAATAAATATTAAAAAAATTCTTAAAAAAAAAAATCCTACAAAAATCCACTCACACAAAATGGTGGACATGTTACTGAGATACAGCAACAGAAAAGAGTGGCCCAGCTGGTGGAATGAGAGAGACATCATTACTCTAGGTACATGTATGATTGCACAGATGGTGTGACTCTACTTTGTGTACAACCAGAGAAGTGAAAAATTGTGCTCTATTTGTGTACAATGAATCATGTATAACAAATAAAAATTAAAAAATAAAAAAAAAGAGAAACAACAAAAAAAGTAGTGATCCACTGAAAACTCCCCTGGTGCTAATGAGAATGGGCCACTTGCTGGTGGGAATGGTAAGCAAAAAACAAAAAATAAAATCCTATAAGCCTCAAAGAAGGAAGAGAGGAACATACCAGTTACTTGTATTTCATTTAAAGCATACCCAATGTATGAAAATTCATGTTTACAGACAAGATGAACTAAAATGACCTTATTTCTATTACTAAAGGAATCCATTTTAAAAAGGAGGAGGACATATCGAGGAGCAGAAAGGTGGGGGGAGCTAGAGGAGGAGCAGGAGTTATCTGGCCTGGATGTCAATGGTGTTTGGTGGGTTAGAATTATAACTAGGATCTGTTACTGTTCTTTTCCAATTATTCTAAAAACTTAAAGGTATCTTTAACAACAAAGGAACATGATTCAGTTCGAATGCAAGTTGAGGCCTTAGAAGCCCATCACATACAGACTAGAGGTTCAGTGTGGGTTCTAGAGACAGCCGATTGGAGTGGAATGCCAGGCCTTCCTCTTACCTGTTGTGTGAACTTGAGCAACTTGCTCGCTCTGTGTTTTGGATTCTTCAACTGTTAAACAGAGGATAATCATGGTCCTTCCCTCAGAGGTCATGTCAGCAGTATGATGGCCATCAGTACCTAATTTTCATGAGCACTACATGTGTTAGCTACTATTTTTACCAGCCATCAACTTTCTCAGGTCACTGATTTGTGGCCATCTCAGTATTTTTAACTCATAAATCTGTATAATGAGAATTTCTATTTCACAGGGTAGTTGGTGAGGATTAAATAACACAGAATAACAATGGAAAATTAGAAAAAAATCATACAAATATAAGTGGGTATAATTTTAGGGAGCCCTGAAGCCACTTATTGCACCACATACATAAAAATTATGCTCCTGAACTGGGTGGAAGCATTTTCTAGTATCTGGAGCCAAAATCAAGTTACAATTTGCTTAAGTGAACTTAAAAAAAATTGGGGGGTGCTGGGTATTGAACCCCAACTCCTCCCACATGCTAAACAAGCATCCTACTACTTACTATCAAGCTATCCACCCTCAGCCCACTAATAAACTTAAAAAAAAAAAAAAACCCAAACTTTTTTGGGTGGTTGACAGGTCAGCAGACTCCCAGATATGGAGAAAAAGATTAAGGCTAAGTCTGCAATGTCTTTTCTGTGTCTCTGCTTCTACTGCAGCAGCTCAATTTAAACACCTAGAGCCAGCTAAAACATGGTCAAAAAAGATAAGGAATGCCAGGTGTGGTGGCCCACTCTAAATCCCAGAGACTCCGGAAGCCAAGGCAGGCGTTCTAGGCCATCCTCAGCAACTTAGCAAGGCCCTAAGCAACTAAGTGACACCTTGTCTCAAAATAAAAAATAAAAAGGTTGGGGATGTGCCTCAGTGGCTAAGTATGCCTGTGTTCAATCCCTGGTACCAAAACCAAAAACAAACCAAAAGGGTGTGTGGGGGGGGTGGGACTACAAGAGTCCAGGCACAGTAACACTAAAGTCTTCATAATCTGATTCTAGGATGAGACCACTTTTCTTTTTATCTCAGTTCTACTTTCTAACAGTTCTGCTATCTCTGTAACCTGAAGGGAATAGAAGGGAGGAATACTGACATTTCTGCTTAGGGAATGTTTAGATAAATGCTGGGAGGAAGTGATGGGACTTCCAAGCACCAGTGAGGTTTTTCACCTCACATGACCATGCATGCCTCTTCCTCCTCCCCATCTGAACCCCTACTCCACAATTTAACATGCTCACCCTTCTGCTGTCTGCAGAATTAATATGGTTGATCCCTCTCCTGTAGATGCTCTCAATCTCCTTGCTTCCTTGGAACCTTCTCTTATTTTCCTCCTTCCCCACTTCCCCTTTATCATAGAGGCTTGCCACTGTGTAGGATTTCTGTTCTCCTCACACATTTTGAACAAGGCTAGTATGGTTGAAGTGAAAAGAATGATAGTATGCCTGAAAATGAGATTAGGGAGAAGGACCCAGAACAAAGACTGCAGAAGTTGGATTCTACTTTGTCATGAAAAGCCATTAAAGGAGTTTTGAACAAGTTTTGTACATATTTGGTTTTTAAAAGATAACACCAGTTTCTTTGTGATTAGTCTAAAGGGGACAAAAGTGGAATCGACAGATGACTGTAGCAAAAGCAGTAACTACAGTGGTGCTGGTAGAGGTGGTGAGAAGGGGTCAGATGTGGAATATTAAAATGGTAGGAACTGGAGCAACATTTTATTGTTTTTTCTTGTTGCTACTGTTTGAAATCTTCTATAGTACAAAGATAAAACAATAATGAAGAAACACAAATTGGACCTTTCTCTGGCTAGAGTGTCTAGGAAAGATGGGTGCTTAATTTTATTTGAGCAGTATGGTTTGAAATGGCTTATCCCCTCCAAAAACCCTATTGTGAGGTATTAAGAGGGTGGAAACTTAACCCAACTATGGTGATTAGTAGTTGGGCCTTTGAGAATTGATTAGGACTTAGGTAAGATCATTAGGGTGGAACCCCATCTTTGAAGACTGGTGGGTTTATAAGAGGGAGGACATAATGACCGTGAACACTTCCCATGTGATGCCCTCTGCTTCCATCAAGAAAACCTCACTAGATATAATCCCTAGACCTTGGATCAGAATCATGAGCCAAAGTAAACCTTTTTTCTTTATAACCCAATTAGTAGTATGATTATTAGCAACATAAAACAGACTATGGCACTGTGAGTTAGAGCTTCCAGAAAAAAGCTTAAGAATCCTGCGAGGGCTGGGGTTGTGGCTCAGTGGTAGAGCGCTTGCCTAGCATGTATGAGGCCCTGGGTTCGATCCTTAGCATCACATGAAAATAAATAAATAAAATAAAAGTACTGTGTCCAACTACAACTAAAAAATAAATATTAAAAAAAAAAAAAAAAGAATCCTGTGAGAATCACAGCCTTTTGGGACAGGAGTTCCCTGTGTTTCTCCTTTGCTAGCAAAGCAATAAAAAAAAATAGAATCCTGCCACAAAATCTTTTCTCTCTGGAGAAAAGAGAGGATCATCTGTTCAGATTGCCTAAAATGAGGAGCAAGTGGTAAATTTTCACGATGAAAAGGACCAAAGGACTTTTACAAATAAAGATTCTGAGTCTTTTGAAATCCTGACAATCATGCTGTCTCAGATCTGTGGGAGGAAAATTCATATAAATGATCCAGTGTTCTCAGGAAATCAGAGATCAGTTGGTGACCCAAGAAAACCTGAACAAAAATTATGTGGGGAGAATTTTCCCTTGAGTTCAAAGAAACCCATGGTTAGTATCTATCTAACAGCAGAGTTTAAAACTCCAGTTTTCAATAGTAGAACAAACTGCCAACGTTGCCTAAGGAGAGATTGTGAAACCAGTGTTTTGATGTCAAGGTGATATGCACTGGTGTGTTTATGTCAATTAGTTTTATCGAGGTACAATTTATAAACAATAAAATCCACCCATTTATGTGAGCAATTCAGTGAATGCAGTCATGTAGTCAAATCTGATATAGAAAATTTCCATCCCTCAGGCTGGTCTGAAGGTAGTGAGTTATCCCAATTGAATGATCAGAGAGTTACAGAAAATTTCCATCCCTTATGCCACTTCAGTCACCTCTTACCCCACGAACAACCACTAAACTGCTTTATCTCATTACAGATTTGCCTTTTCTAGAATTTCCTATACATTATGCAGTAATTTGAGACTGAATTCTTTCCCTTGGCATAATGCTTTTGCAATTCATCCCTGTTGTTTTCTCAGCAGTTTCTTTTTACTATGAAAAAAGTATTCATTATATGGATCTCTGGTTTGTTTTGCTTTTTCATCTTCTGATGGACACTTAGGTTGTTTTCACTCTATTACACCTGTTATAAACTTGCAATGAACTTTCATGTAAAGGCTATGGGTGAACATTAATTTTCACTATTCTTAAAATAAACCTCTAGAAGTGGAATTGCCATGCCAGGTGATAAGTTTGTCTCACTTTATAGGAACAGCCAAATTGTTTTCCAAAGGGCTATACCATTTTCCATTTCCATTAGTAACTTGATCCCTGCTCTTGAATTTTAGAGAGGGCTACGTAGAACCTAAAGGAAATATGAAAAACATAAGGCACATAATTTGAAGAGAAACAATAAGTCTAATTTCTCAAGAGAATGTGAACAAAGAAAAACATGCCCTGCTTGGATAAACATAAAGTTCTTGCAGTTAAAAATTCTGGATAGGATACATAGTTCTACTAACACTGCTAAATTGCACAGCACAGATGTTTTCACTCTGTCATCAACCAGAATAATAGTCCACTCATTGTATACCATAACACAGTGCTTGATACTTAAATACTTTAAATGGATGAATGATTTTTCAGTGAGGGAACATATATGAATAACCTTACTATCTATCTCCTTCATGAGATACAGTAAGAGTTACACTAAAAATATTTGAGTCTTTATAGTACAAGTACTCAAAAGCCTGAACAGGTTCATGTCACTTAATGGGGATCTTTCCTGTGAACTCGCTGGTGGATGTGAAGGTTGGAGCTCTGGCTGAAGCCCTTTCCACATTTGCTGCACTCATAGGGCTTCTCTCCAGTATGCACTCTCTGGTGGATGAGGAGCTTGGAACTCTGGCTAAACCCTTTCCCACACTTGCCGCAGTGATAGGGCTTCTCCCCAGTATGGACCCTGAGATGGATGCGAAGGTCTGAGCTCTGGCTGAAGCCCTTCCCACACTCATAGCACTGGTAAGGCTTCTCTCCTGTGTGGATGCACCGGTGAATGTGAAGGTTTGAGCTCTGGCTAAAGCCCTTCCCACACTCTCCACACTTGTAGGGCCTCTCTCCTGTGTGGACTCGCTGGTGGATGTGCAGGTTTGAGCGCTGACTGAAGCTCATCCCACATTCCCCACACTCATAGGGTTTCTCCCCAGTATGGACTCGCTGGTGGATGTGCAGTTTGGAGCTCTGACTGAAGCCCTTCCCACACTTGTCACATTTATAAGGTTTCTCACCCGTATGGACTGCGTGATGGATAAGCAGACTAGAGCTCCTGGTGAAGCCCTTCCCACACTTGTCACACTTATAAGGTTTCTCATCTGTGTGGACTGCTTGATGGATCAGCAGACTAGAGCTCCTGGTGAAGCCCTTCCCACACTGCTCACATTTGTAGGGTTTTCCTTCTGTGTGGTCTCTCTGAT
>NW_026000000.1:11454536-11459021 GCF_001458135.2 Marmota marmota marmota | reverse complement strand
AAAAAAAAAAAAAAAAAAAAAGTGAAATATGGAGAGAAAATATGTGTTTGGAAAAACTAAAAGTAGCTTATTGTAAAGCAGATAAAAACAAAGGAAACAGTGGGACTGGAGGGTGTAGCTCAGTGGAAGAGGACATGCCTAGCACATACAAGGTCCCAGAGCTTCATACCCAATTCATTTTTTCTTTCTCTCCCCCCTCTCTCTCTCTCTCTCATACACATACACACACAAAGCAGGAGGCAGAGCAAAGGGCTTGATGTCTGACACTGAGTTCTTCCAACCAAACCTAGCATTAACTGAAACCTATAAAGGATTTACATTTAGGGTGAAATAACTGTGATTTTAAACACCACTGGAAAGCAGGACTTTAGATAGACAGTTGCTATAGCAATTCATAAGAAAAATAGTAAGGGTGACTGTTGTGGAGAGACAGAGAGAAATTCATTCTAAATCATGTGATAAAAAACAAAACCTAGAAGCCTAGGGCAAAGAGACACTAAGCATGCTCTCCAGGTTCCCTGTCTGAGTGACTGGTGTGTTGGTGCTATAATGGATAGGAAGTGAAAGGGGAAAAGGTTGAAGTGGGGAAGGAGAACAGATAACAAACTTAAAATTTGACTTGTTTAATTTGTGGTGCTGGTGGGGTGTTGTTATAGCTGTCCAGGACCAGAGAGCTACATGGGTCTAGAATCCTAAGAGAATTGCGCTCAGAATACAGAGTTTACTTACTGGTATGCATGCTAGTTAAAACACAATGTCGGACTGAGGCTGTAGCTCAGTGACAGAGCACTTGCCTAGCATGTGGTTCAATCCTTAGCACCACATAAAAGTGAAACAAAATAAAGGGACGTTGTCCATCTATAACTACAAAAAAACATTAAAACAGAGTGTAAATATATTAGATTGCTATTAGAATAGAAATGTTGAGGAACTCCTAGATGATGGAAAACAGATTAGGAATGATGGGAAAATTAAAGAAAAAAGTACACAGCTCAAATCATGTATAGGAGAAGAATTTGGAGGTAAGGGATTCTCAAAAAGTCCTAGAAATTTAAAATCAGACTCAGAATCAACAATATAAAGCAAGACAGGCTTATTAATTCAAGTTAAGCATTCCAAATGCACATGTTGTCATTAGTAGCACCACTCTCCCAACTCTCCTCTTGCCCACAAAACCTGAAATTTTGGTGACTAACAGCAGGGACCCCATATAAAGTCTCAAGAAACATGATCAGCCAGCCAGAAGGCTCCTAATAGTATTACTTGGGCTGAAGAGAGAAGCAGAGGTTGGGTTATTGTTGAATCTACACAATGACATGACCAATTAAGGTACAAAAAGAAGCAACTGACTCCATATGTGCCCAGGATAGCCTTATGGTAACCTCTGAAGCAGACTTCGGGAGAAAGCAAGATAGCCCAGAGCTTGAGCTGGAGAAACAGGACTTGCCCAAGTAACTTACTGGAACAAAGGGGTGGCCTTTAAAAGTGGCTTCTACCATCCACCATCTAAATTTTCATTAGATTCTCCCAAGCCCAACCAGCAGAGGAATCCCTAAAGTAGAACACACATGTGCCACAGTGGTAGAGCATTGGCTGAGGATGCACAGTATACCATCATACTGGGAATACAAGACTTTTGAAAAAATATATAAGGAGTCAATTAAAAAATATATATAAGCGGACTAAAAAAAAACTACTAAGAGGCACAAACTCAAGAAACAGTGAACAGAGGAAATAGGATTTTAAAGGTACATAATTAAAATACCAGAGAAATCAGAGGATATCATATTTAAACACAACTGAATAATATAAACATACTGCTATGAAAAATAAATCATAATTCTTCTAAAAAATGATTAATCATAAGTAATACCTGCTGTACCCAACTAAAGCATTCAAGTATTGGCTGCATAATTTTATGTTACAAGAACTAGTAGGATACTCATTCTGCACATGAGGAAACTCAGGCTGAAAAAGCTTAAGTGACCTGTATCACAGATAAGTGTCAGGCTATCTTATTTTAAGGCCTACAATCTACGTGGGGGAAATGGCGAAAAAGAAAATATGGCTAAGCTGGAAGATTGAGGGATTCTCCTAGAAGAAAGATAAAAGTAAAGGCCCATTTCCTACTAGTATTATGAGGGCAGTAATGGCTAATAAAGTCAGAGAAAATTATCAAAGAGAGAACAAAAAATTTCTCCCCTCAGAAATCAAGATTCAGAGCCGTTGTTAAAATGGTATGTGAAAAGACCCATAATTTTTAGGCACAGCCTTATAAAACCTCAGGAATAACAAGGCCAATCAAAACAACAACAAACCCAAAACAAAACAAAAAGCTGGGCATGGTGGCACATGCTTGCAATCCCAGCAACTCAGGAAGCTGAAGCAGGAAGATCACAGGCTTGAGAGCAGCCTAAGCAACTTTAGGGAGACCCTGTCTCAAAATTTAAAAAAATTAAAAGGTCTGGGGATATAGTTCAGTCATAGAGCACACATGGGTTCAATCCAAGGATGAGAAACAAACAAAATAATAAAAACCCCATAAAACCCCCAAAATGCTAAAAGCAACCAGATAGGAAAGCCAGACTATGTGCAAAAAATATGAATTATATGGACATTAAACAAAATCTGGAGAAAAAGTGATTGTGCAATAAAAATTCTATGGGCTGGGGTCTTAGCTCAGTGACAGAGCACTTGCCAAATGTGTGAGGCACTAGATTCAATTCTCAGCACCATATATAAATAAATAAATTAATTAATTAAAGGTCCATTGACAACTGAAAAAAAACATTTAAAAACAATTCTATACACAGTCAATCCAATAGAAGGAAAAGAGATATTTTTAAAAAATATTTAGTTAGTTAGTTAGTTATAGTTGGACACAATACCTTTATTTAATTTATTTATTTTTATGTGGTGCTGAGGATCTAACCTAGGGCCTTGCACATACTAGGCGAGCGCTCTGCCGCTGAGCCACAACCACAGCCCAAGAGATAATTTTTCAGATAAGAAATAATTCAATTACTGAAACATTCAGAGATGGACTGCAGTTTTTTTTTTTAATTAAGGAAAAGAACAAAATAGAGGACATAGAGACAAATCCACAAAATTACAACTACCTTACATTAGACCAAGGTGCTAAAACCATGCAATGGAGAAAGGATAGCATCTTCAACAAATGGTGCCGGGAGAACTGGAAATCCATATACAACAAAAATTTCTTAATAAGACTCCTATAGTATAAGAATTAAAACCAAGAATTAATAAATGGGTGTCTTATTAAGAAATTTGGGGCCTGCCCCCACGTGATGAAGATTAGGGCCAACTTTATCTTCTATTAGACACAGAGTCTCTGGTCTGATTCCTAGCTCTTTGATCCATTTTGAGTTGACTTTTGTGCATGGTGAGAGAAAGGGGTTCAATTTCATTTTGTTGCATATGAGTTCTTTATATACCCTAGAGATTAGTGCTCTATCTGATGTGTGAGGGGTAAAAATTTGCTCCCAAGATGTAGGCTCTCTATTCACCTCACAGATTGTTTCTTTTGTTGAGAAGAAGCTTTTTAGTTTTAGTCAAGCCCATTTATTGACTCTTGTGCCACAGGAGTCTTATTAACTTCAAAATAACTTCTGAAGTAAAGTGTACTGAACATTTCACGCACTGTTTTCAACTTGTTCTTTTTTAATACTTTTTTTTTTGTAGTTGTAGTTGGACACCATACCTTTATTTATTTATTTATTTTTATGTGGTGTTGAGGATCGAACCCAGGACCTTGCACGTGCGAGACGAGTGCTCTACTGCTGAACCACAACCCCAGCCCTCAACTTGCTCTTTTATCTGGACAAGTTCTCGTGTTTTATCACAGATGAAGTATATTCTGTCTGGAGGCTGGAGTATCTGTCATGTGTGATATATTCCCTTGCAAATGACACTGAGGTATTTCCCAGGTTTTGGTGACTACAAACATTCCAACAATGAGTATCCTCCACCCAGGATTTTTACTCAAACAGGACCATATATGAAGAATAAACTTCTAACATTAGATTGCTGAATCAAAGGTTATGTGTACTATAAATTTAAGGAGACATCACAGAAGTGCTTACAAAGATAATGGCAAGATAGTAAAAATGACAGAGTATGGATCTCCAAAACTCCCCCATAAAAGTAACAATAAGACTAGCAAAAAAACTTTTTTAGAACTCTGGAAGTTTGTGGAAATCCAGGGAATATTTATTCACAAAATGCAACTGAATTTCAGAAAGAACTACAACTTTGTGGCATTTAAGTTTGCTCTAGTCCCATTCCTGACTCTAGCAGCCACTGGAGTGAACAGAACAGAGATGGAACTCTTTCAATTCCTCATTCCCAGAAATTGTCATTATTTCATCTGTCCTGTGGTTTCCTTGGAAACCCTATTTGCAAGGATGCCTGTATTTGACCTGACTCAGAACTCACCAAGTAAAAAAAAAAAAAAAAAAAAAAAAA
>NW_026000000.1:11448191-11451838 GCF_001458135.2 Marmota marmota marmota | reverse complement strand
AGGATGTGGGGAAAAAGGTACACTCATACATTGCTGGTGGGACTGCAAATTGATGCAGCCAATTTGGAAAGCAGTATGGAGATTCCTTGGAAAGCTGGGAATGGAGCCACCATTTGACCCAGCTCTTCCCCTTCTTGGTCTATTCCCTAAAGACCTAAAAAGAGCATGCTACAGGGACACTGCTACATCGATGTTCATAGCAGCACAATTCACAATAGCAAGACAGTGGAACCAACCTAGATGCCCTTCAATAGACGAATGGATTAAAAAAATGTGGCATTTATAAACAATGGAATATTACTCAGTACTAAAAAATAACCAGATCATGGCATCTGCAGGCAAATGGATGGCATTAGAGCAGATTATGCTAAGTGAAGTTAGCCAATCCCTAAAAAACAAATGACCAATGTCTTCTCTGATATAAGGGTGACTCAAAATGGGATAGGGAGGAAGAGCATGAGAAGAAGACTAAATAGGGAAGAGAGGTGGGAGGGAAAAAGAGGGAGAAGGGGAGTTGCACGGAAGATGGAAGGAGAACCTCATTGTTATATAGAATACATATATGATGTTGTGATGAGAAAAAAAAGTGTGTCACATTAGATTGGATAGAGAGAAAGGATGGGAGAGGAAGGGAGGAGTAGGGAGGATAGGAAGGGCAGCAGAATAGAATAGACAATATGATTGATGTATATACATTCCATGTATGTATTATATGTCAAAATACATTCTGCTGTCATGTATGACTAAAAAAAATAAAAATAAATCGTATGGTAAAAAAGAAAAAGGAAAAGAAGATGTATGATAGAATTGCAGCAAGCAAATAAGTCAATAAAATACATAATTAGGTTGCATCTACAGTTAACATATAAAAAAATAACCCAGACTCTACAATAGCAATGTGGAATCAAAATCCCCCGAAATAAGATAGATAGATATATATTTTAATTCAAGTATTACCCACACATAATGGTGCACACCCATAATTCCAGCAGTTTGGGAGGCTAAGGCATCACAATTGCAAGTCTCAATTTAATGAGAGCCTGTCTCAAAAATTTTTATAAGGGCTAGGAGTATAGATATAGTTCAGTGGCACACTGCTTGCCTGCCTAGCATAAGCAAGGTCCTGAGTTCAAGTCCTAGCACTGGTGGAGGTAGAGGGGGGGGAAGAGAAGCAAGTATTAGCTAGAGTTGTGAAAAAAAAGGAATCATAATCATAATACATACTACTTAACTCTAAAATGACCCATAAGTCCAATGTAAAAAGCAATGTAAGCATTAGTTACTGAAAGACTAACGTACATTATTGGGAGAATAAGAATGCTAGGGGAGGTAAGATCAAAAAGCTGTATCCTTGGGCTGGGGATGTGGCTCAAGCGGTAGCGCACTCTTCTGGCATGCCTGCGGCCCGGGTTCGATCCTCAGCACCACATACAAACAAAGAAGTTGTGTCCACCAAAAACTAAAAAATAAATATTAAAAAAATTCTCTCTCTCTCTTAAAAAAAAAAAGAGCTGTATCCTTTAGTAGAATAAAACAGATATTACTTTATGTATATACGTGACTGCATGCCCAGTGTGATTCTACAACATGTACACTCAGAAAAATGAGAAATTATACCTCATCTATGTATATCAAAGTGCACAAATGCATTCTACTGTCATGTATAACTAATTAAAACAAATAAAAATGTTAAATTAAAAAAAGCTATATCCTCATCTCTGATATGAAGACGTCAATAGAAAATATCAAATATTGATAAACTGGGAAATAGCAGTATATCACAATACTACAAATTAAAATTAAAATGATACAGAGGTATTATTTCCCATTTTTTATACCAGCACAAACTCAAAGTCTAAAGGCATACTTCCCAAACTAGTATCACTCATCATACTTCAGTACAAACTGGTATCACTCATCACGAAGGAAGAATATTTTGATAGTTATCTATCAAAATCATAAATGTGTGCATTCATGTTCTAGATTTCCAGGCATTTATATAAGATTAATCACCTTATGTGGCTTGTAAAAGCCAGTGACTAGAATCTGGGTAGACAGTTGTTAGGAACACGAAGAAGCTTTTCAATGTGTTCCTTTTCAAACTTCTTTTCTTAACCATGTGAATACATTTATTATTGAAAAAGAGAGATAACAAACAGCTGTCTAAGCATATGGTTTGGAATGAAGACACACTCAATAATGAACAGCTGAAAGGATCACAACTGAGTGCCCTTAGGAAGCCTCAGTGTGGCTGGAGGAGCAGCAGATAACAAAGAACTGCTTTTATCATAAGCCTTTTGTTATAGTTTGCTTACCTAGTGAATATATATCATTGTGTTTACAAATTTTAAGAATAATGAGAAGAGCCAGGCACAGTGGTATACATCTGTGACCCCAACAACTTGGGAGGCTGAGACAGGAGGATCACAAGTTTGAGGACAGCCTTAGCAATTTAGCAAGGCCCTAAGCAACTTAGTGAGACCCTGTCTCAAAATAAAGAGTAAACATGTTCAGTGGTAAAGAGCCCCTGGGTTAGATTCCTAGAACCAAAAGAAAAAGAGTAATGGGAAGAAAAAAAAAAAAAAAGAACACAACAACAAAAAACCACACTGACACAAACAGAATAAAAAAAGAAAAAATGACAAAAGAAAAACCACTAATTTGAGGCCAAAATTATCAAATAATGAAAGGATACTATTTCAACATCCTCATTGTACAATACTTGGGAATGGCAAGTGGCTACAAAAATTACAGGTGTGGAGAAAAAAAAGATGGAGGCGAGGGGAGTGCATTGCCCCCATGTGCCGCGTCACTGTGTGGGAGTATGACGAGTCCGGACGGCTAAAGGCTATCTTGTTAGGAATTTCCAGCAATAGTGGGGTGCTCCGGAACCTGGAGGAAGGATTTCTATCGCACGAGGATCGGCTACAGGGACTCAAACTCGAGAGATTTGTCGCACGGAGGGTAACACTTCTTATTCAGCAAATCGCCCCGTGGCTAGTCTGCAGCGCGCGCGCTGGGAAACGAGGAGATAGTGATGCAGGGATACAGCACTGCAGTTTCTGCCAGCCGTGCAAGCACCGTACTCAGTGCTGAATTCTGGGTTCTAGACGGGGGAAGGAAGCGGTCCAATTCGGTTCTCCACACCGGTCAGACCACAAAGGAGGCCAGCGGCCACCATCCAAGATGGAGAGCTGACGTCACCATCCCTGTTTTCGACTGACCGCAGATCATTCAGCCATAGAACAGGTAATTTCAGGCTGCCATTCGACTGCGGCTTGCAGACAGATTACTCAGGCTCAGTGCTAAATAACCCGCGGAAACTGCTTCTTGGAGCCTGCTCTTATCAGAGCATACACCGAGCACGGAGCGGCTGAGTTGCTCTGGCCCAGGGCTAAGAAGCCCGCGGAAACTGCTTCTTGGAGCCTGCTCTTATCAGAGCATACACCGAGCACGGAGCGGCTGAGTTCCGGCTCCCGGAACTGCTCTGGCCCAGGGCTAAGGAGCCCGCGGAAACTGCTTCTCGGTCCGGGTCCTGCCGAGTACTGTGGAGGTAAATACCAACCGAGCCTTCATGGGCAGTGGCAACAGGACTGAGACGGGGCCTGTGAGGGCCGGTCAGGACTCACCCGTTGCTTTGGTTACCC
>NW_026000000.1:11412331-11443998 GCF_001458135.2 Marmota marmota marmota | reverse complement strand
ATACAAGAGGAAGTGAGGGGAAAGGGAAAAATAATACAAGGGGGAGAAACGAATGACAGTAGAGGGGGTAGAGAGAGAAGAGAAGAGGGGAGGGGAGGGGAGGGGAGGGGGGATAGTAGAGGATAGGAAAGGCAGCAGAACACAACAGACACTAGTATGGCAATATGTAAATCAATGGATGTGTAACTGATGTGATTCTGCAATCTGTATATGGGGTAAAAATGGGAGTTCATAACCCACTTGAATCAAAGTGTGAAATATGATATATCAAGAATTATGTAATGTTTTGAACAACCAACAATAAAAAAAATAAAGAAAAAAATTACAGGTGTATGAAATCAATGAAAGAGAAATTTTATTGATAGCTTTCACAAGTAGTAATAAAATTTTGTGGTTATCAGATTTTTAAATATTTAAAATAATATGGCTGGGCATGGTGGCATATACCTGTAATTTCAATGGCTCAAGAGGGTGAGGCAGGAGGATAGCAAGTTCAAGGCCAGCCTAAGGCTAGCTGGGGCAACTTAGGGAGACCCTGTCTCAAAACAAAAAATAAAAAGTGCTGGGTAGGTAACTCCATGTTAAAGCACCCCTGGATTCAATCCCAGCACTGAAAAAACACAAAACAAAAAACAACAACAACAAAACCACAATCACCACCAAAAAACCTGCAATAATACAAAGAATTAATGTATAATAATTTCTCAACATTGAGGAAAAAAAGTTTCTTCTCTACTAAATTCTGCAGTAGTCAATTATTAAATATTGACTATGTACATACAGCACTGAAAATAGAGTCAGTCTCCCATGTCTGTGGGTTCCACATTCATGGATTCAACCAATTGTGGATGAAAAATATCTGGGAAAAAAAAACGTGCCTGTAACTGAACATGTGCAAATTTTCTTCTTGTCATTATTCCCTAGATAATATAACAAAACAACAATTTATCTAGAATTTACATTGTATTAGAAATCATGTAAGGTTTGCAGGAGGATGTGCATAGCTTACATGTAGATACTAAGTCATTTCATGAGTTTTGAGCATCCTCAGATCTTGGTATCTGGAGGGACCCTGGAACAAATCTATGGATACTGATGGATGTCTGTGTTAGATAGCTGGCTCTCTCCAGGAACCTAGCTGGAAACAAGGAAAAAAATCAGACTTGAACATCCAATGGTTAAAAGAAGAACATATAAAAGAATATGTCACTGGGTCTGAGACTGTGAGATATAAATAGAGAGATTTGAAAGGGGGGGTCAACTGGAAGGCTTAGTAAAAGGTTTCATATAGGTTTGAACATCAAAAAAAAAAAAAAAAAATCTTAAATGGCAAAACCAATCAGGAACCAGAGCATGGGATAATTAATCAAAGGATTGAACCCAGGACCTTATGGATGAACTCCACCACAGAGCCACACCCTAGCCACTGATTTTTTGGTTTACTTTAAGCTATTTTAAATTTATTATCACTTAAATTATTATTTTTACCTTGCTTGCACATGCTATGTAAATGCCCTACCACTGAGCTACCTCCTTAGCATTTAAAATTATTTAAATTGTACAAATTTATAGGGTACAGTATGATATTTCAACACACACACACACACACACACACACAGAGTATGTACTAAGAAAATGAGGGTAATTTATGTTTCCATCTCTTTATCATTGCTTTGTGTTTGAAGACTTCAAGCTCTTCTCTTCCAGGTATCATTAAGTATATAATTGACTATTGTGAAGTGTAGTCACCTCACTGTTCTGTAGAACTTAGAAGTTATTATTTTTATCTAACTGTGTCTGGGTACTTATTCTCCAACTTCCCACTGTCCTCCTCTACCTCCTACTAGCACACTTAAGCCCCACAGAGTTCAGCTGCACTTAATGTTTGAATTATGGTAAAAATTAGATTGTTAACTTCAGTTTTCAAGCTCAAATTAGGTATTATACATAGACTTGTCTCCCTTATTTATTTATGTATTTATTTATTTTTGGTACCAAGGATTGAATGCATGGGTGCTCAACCACTGAACCACATCCCTAGCCCTTTTAATTTTAATTTTTTATTTTAAGACAGGGTCTTGCTAAATTGCTTAGGGCCTCACTAAATTGCCGAGGCTGGCCTTAAACTTGTGATCCTTCTGCCTCAGCCTCCTGGGTTAAAGGGATTACAGGCCGGTGTGGCCATGCCCAGTGACTTTTCTCCCTTAAATGTCACTTATCTGCCATTTCTGGATAAAAAGCCAGAATTACCCTAGTTGCTGGTGTAGAGGCTAAGCTCCCTGCCTGACTTTTGAGGTCTTTTGTGTCCTGTGGTCTATGGAGCATTGTTCTCTGCTGCCAAGTTCACCCTTCTTTTCAGCTAAGTCTGTTTTCCTGTGGTCCTTCAAGTGCAAGCACAAGTGCATGCACACATAGTGAAATTTGCAGATACTGAGGATGGGGAGAAAGAAACTTAATAAAGGCCTATTTCTAAACCAGGAGACTGGAAAAACGAAAGTAAGAATATAAGAAGTTAAAAAGGAAAAGTCTTTAAAATTTTCAACACTCTGAATTTGAAGTAGCCCTGGATATTCAAGTGTATCTATCCATGGCCAAGAAAACACATGGGAGTAGAGTTTAATATGAGGATAGAAAAATAAAGACATCAGGGCTATCAAAATAGAAAGGTAGTTGAAGCCTTTTAAATATATATTATCTTTTTATTCAAATATCTACACACAGTATGCATTCTCAAGAGGAGCAATATCACCCCCAAAGGGATGAGAATTTGTTCTTAACACATTACACATGGTTTTTAGTTCTCTAAAGCAATTCTACTTGGCAAAACCTTATTCCTTAGTACTTAATTTCTGTTGGAGAGAAATTTAATTCAATTTGTCTCCTTAGGAAGAAATGGTTGTGAATCATTTCCATATAGTGATGGGATGTATAGTGATCAAAAACCAAACAGGGGGCGGGGTGCCATGGTGCACACCTGTAATCCCAGTGGCTTGGGAGGCTGAGACAGGAGGGTCATGAGTTCAAAGCCAGCCTCAGCAAAAGTGAGGCACTAAGCAACTCAGAGAGATCCTGTCTCTAAATAAAATAAAAAATAGGGCTGGGGATGTGGCTCAGTGGTCCAGTACCCCTGAGTTCAATCCCCAGTACCAAACAAACAAACAAAAACAAAAAAACAGGGGCTGGGGATATAGCTCAGTTGGTAGAATGCACAAGTCCCTGGGTTCAATCCCAGCACCACACAACAACAACAAAAACATACAAACAAACAACAACAAAAAAGGCAGGCTTGGAGTGTACCTTATGATAGAGCATTTACCCTAGCCATCTGTGAGCTCTGGGTTCAATCTCCAGAACTGTAAAAACAAAACAGCCCTCTGGGATTTCCAAATTCAGAAGAAAGTAAATCTGCAGCAAAAAGAAATATGAAGGAGGCTGGAGGAAACAGGAAAACTATGACCTCATACAAGGCAAAGAATTTCAAGAAAAGGTTAACACTGTAAAACCCATTAATAAAACTGATAACAGTAAATACTCTGGAAGAGGAAAAAAAAAAGAAAGAAAAAAAAAAAAAGGAAAAACTCTGAAGGGGACAAACAAGCCAGCATAGTGGCACACACCTATAGGTGTGTCCCAGCTACTTGGGCGGCTGAGGCAGGAGGATCTCTTGAGCCCAAAGTCCAAGTCCAGCCTGGGAAACACAGAGATACTCCATTTCAAAATCACAAAGTCAAGCCAGGTGTGGTGGCACATGCCTGAAATCTCAGTGGCCTGGGAGGCTGAGGCAATAGAGAGGATCTTAAGTCCCAAGGCCAGCCTCAGCAATTTAGTGAGACCTTCAGCAACTTAGAAAGATGCTGTCTCAAAATAAAAGACAAAAAGGACTAGGGATGTTGCTCAGTGGTAAAGCACCCCTGGGGTCAATCCCCAGTACCAAAACAAAATAAAAAATTAAAATACTTCCTTATGAAAGTTTTGCTTTATTGCTCCAAGTAAGCAATTTTAGTGCCTATGTAAAGCACAGGCCTAGGACATGAAAATACACGATTCTTACCACTCAGAAGTATTTTTCAACCTCCTCTCTAGGTTTAGCTGGAATAATGAATGAAGAGCCACACTTACCTAGAGAAGAAGAACCAGGAATCTGCCACAGACTGAGGCAGGGAAACCCTAAAGAGCCACCACAACAGTATGCTTATTTTCAGTCATTTTTGTGGTGTCTGTTTTTGACTACAAAATGGTAATTTCACATGACTTAACCTAGTATGTGTCTATTCATCTTCTCAACTAATTAAAAATTCTTTATCAACAGGATGTATTATCTTTTCTGTGATTCATAATAATTCATCTAACTATTACCCTTGGATACATTTAGTAAGCAACACATTTTTTTCACTACTTTATTTATTTATTTTAGTTTTTGGTACTAGGGATTAAACCCACAGGTATAAACCCCAATCCCTGGTTTATAAAAAAGGAACACGTCTGGGTTCTGAAAAGGATTCAGTGAAGCCACTCACTAGTCTCAATTCTTAATAAAGTTCTTCAACTGCTTAGGATAATTAGAAAATATCCTTTGGTATAAAAAAGAATTAGGAAACAAAGACTCCAATAAGCAATGTTCAGGTTTGTAATGTTCTTACCCACTGAGACCAAGTTCCTGTAATTTTCCACCATCACAACTCTGTACAGCTTCCTCTAAGCAAGATCCAGGTAACTGCACTCTTCCTCAGTGAAACCATACACACATCTATGAATGTTACTGGTTCCTAAAATATTAGGAACCAACAAATACTGCACAAATGCCCTGGAAGAGTGAAATTGGTAGCAATGGAAAAGGTGAGAAGAGTTGAGAAGTTTGCAGATCAGGGATCTGAGCAAGCTAAATCAAGTTGTGTTGGAAAATCTTTCCTTTTCCAGCTACTTTGCTACTTCCATTCAAATTTTCCCCTCTTGCCCACTACCCATCCAAGCTCAAGCTATCAGCTATTCCATTTTTCCTTGTCATTGTCATCTCATGGTCATTGCTATGTTGTCTTTTTTTAAAAAATGACAGTAGAATGTATTTATGCACTATGATATATCATACATAGATGGAATATAATTTCTCAAATCCCATTCTCACCATTATCCTGACAACCTCAACACTAGCAACAACTGACCCCACATTCTGACCTTGCATTTGTTAAACTCCATTGAGCCAATTTTCATTAAATCACAATAACTATAATCAAGAATAGTTTAGTCTTTTATTCCTTCACTCTTTCCATTTCATTCATCACAAACTCTCACCCCTACTCACTCTAGAACATGTCTCTCCATCCTGTATTGCTTTTTTTTTAAAAAATTGTTTTTTGTAGTTATAGATGGGAATAATACCTTTATTTTATTTGTTTATTTTTTATTTTGTGCTGAGGATCGAACCTAGTACCTCACAAATGCTAGGCAAGCACTCTGCAAGTGCTCTGCTGCTGAGCTGCAGTTCTAGGGCCACTGCATTGTTTTTGCTACAGCCTGAGGGGTGGTCGTCTTCCACATGCACCAAACTTTTAATCATTCTATTTCTACTTTCACTCCTGTGAACGTAAAATTTTGCCATACAGCAGTTATCGTGATTTTTGAAAAATCACAAACCAGGAATGAGACCTTCCAAGGCTTTTCAGTGAACATCAAATAAAATCCAGACCCTTCATCTTGGCTTGGAAGCTTCTGCAGAGCCAGTACTAAAGCAATGATTAAGGACTGGCAGTTAGTTAGTTAGTGTAGACAGGTGATGGGGAAAATGAAAGCTGAGTTAGGGTCTGGGAAGTTGGAGACTGCTTCTGGTGGACTGAAATGCTAATGCCTCTAGAGACCTTTCTCCACCCATTACCAAGATTACCAATCTATACTGTTCCTCCCAAAAGGTTGTTAACAAGCACCTCCTGAGTAGACAGGGAGCTGTTAATTAATGCCTCCTGGGCTATAGCTCCCTTCCTGCCCAGTATCACTCCATCTTTGGCCCTTCTAGCCCATCTGTTTCTCACCTTTTGGCCATCCCACCGGCACTCCACCACCTCCCAACTAATCAGGTCACTAGTCATGTAGGCAGGATGGGAAAATGAAGGAACAAGATAAGAGAAGAGGGCAGAACAAAGAAAATCTAAAATGTTTAAAAGGTATAGGACACTCCTACTTTGGATATCAGAATACCAGCTTTGGCCCTTTATTCCTCTAGAGAAAAGTTTATTATTCTTTAAATAAAACTTGCTTTCTACACTTGCTTCAGTGTTTAATCTTTACATCTGGGAAATGGAACTTGGGTCACTGGTAATCAGCAGTTCAATACCTGTCATTTCCCCAATCTCAGCTGTACACACTCCTTTCTTAATATTATACTTGCTCTCAGCAACCTTGCAGGTTCCTGAACCACATCAAATTCATTCTCAAGGCCTTTGCACTAGCTTCCCTCTTTGTCCCAAATGTGCTTTTTCACACCTTCATCCCAGTTCCTTATCATTTTGGTCTCAGCCCACCTACTGTCTCCTCAGAAAAGCATTTCCTTGACCAGCTAATCACTTTCCCAATTAAATTTCTTCATTCTACTTCTATCTTACCTCATTATTTACTGTCTCTTCCCCTAAGATGTAAGTTTCCTGGGACAGAGAGGTTGTCATTCTTTGCTGCATTCCTAAGGCCTCAAACAGGCTGGGACATAAAAGGAATCCAATTACTTATTCATTTAATTTCAGATGATTGTTTCTCTCCAGGGTTCTGTCTGATAGTGCAACACTTTTCAAACTATCTGCTGTGAAGGACCAGGATTCTGTTTTTTAATAAACAATTTACTCTCTATACTGATGTCTGCATGGTTCGTGGGCTGGCATTAGTTAAGAAGGCACACTTTGAAAAGCAAAGTGATAGAATATATTAAAAATAATGAGTCAAATGAAACCTAAATTATGGACCAGGAAGTCCACAATACCTTTGAGAAGGCAGCATTACCTCATGAATTTGATTAGCCTAGACAACTTCCACCTGAGGCTGAGGAGATACCACTACTCCCTCCTCAGAAATTGAGGACAGCCGGGCCTGCCATGCAGGAGACATGTGACTTACCCAACTAGTCACCAGTGGACAAAGTAAAAATGAGGAGAGTAGAAGCTTTCTCTCAAGCTCTCCTTTCAATGACTGTGTCTCCACTCTGCCTAAAAGGTTAGGCAACAGAAGCCTGGGCAAAGGTGGGACAAAGAAGAAGTGGAGAATGATGCCTTAGTGCTCCATCACCATAGCCTCTAGTGAAGCAGGGCCCAGTGAATATCAAGCAAGTGGATTCTTTGGGGTAGAGCTGGGGGATGGGGGAGAGCACTTAACCTGGCTTTGCATGAGCCTCTGAATTCAATCCCCTGCACTGGGCTGGGGGCAGTGAGGAGGAGAGCAATCAGTCACTCCTCTCAACCAGACATTTTCTTTCCCACTTTAGAAAGGTTTCTTTCTGCTCAAGCTAATCTCTCTTTGGGTACTCTAGGTTGAATCCCTTCCTCTTTCTTCAGATTCAGATCCATCAATTATCTTTTCTTTCAATTTTTATCCCTTTCCACTAGTCACCTGGATTGTTTAAGCGTCCTTCTCTACCTCAACAATATTCAAACCACTTCAGATCTTGTCAGTTCTATCCTTTGAATTTCCTTCCAATGTGTTCTCTCTCCTCCATTACCAATGTCTTAGTAAGGTCATCGTTTTTAAAATAAACCTTAGACCACAATAACTTCTTACCAAATTTTCACAGAACAAGTTTTATTGTCTTTCAGTCCATAGTCAGACTTAGTAGTTTTTAAGATCCTGTAAACAAAGTGGCAGGGGGAAATCCATGCCAAGAATGAAAAGGATATGTGGGTGGATTATTAACTGTAGAAGACTGAAAATTCCAGGATGAGAAATATTACAAGAGAGGACCAAGTGAGAGGAAGGGGAGGGCAGAAGGGGAAAAAAAGTAATGCTCCTTTTACAGCAAGAGAGAGTTGAGACTAAAAGAATCTAAATAATAAACAGTCTTCCTTGGTATCAGTGAAGCTAATGAGTCGCCCCCAAGACTGAACTTCTGCATACAGTGGGAAAGTGTTCTCAATATCCTGCAGGCTGGTCAAAGAGGAAGGTCATAGGACCAGTAGTTTCCTATTTTCACCTGACAAATGTTAAAATTCTCATTACTCCAGACAGGTTATCCCATGGCTCTCAACTTCCATTCCAGATGCCTCCCAGCTTGATATAACAATTTACTGAGAGGCAGGACACAGTAATGCAGAAGCTGATAAGTGGCGTAGTCACAGTGGATTACTTGGAACCATCTAAACCCAGCATGTTCTAGTCTAGCATAGTTCTTTTCACGTTGCTTCTACCCTGACTTGGATTTCTCACATCCATTTTGGAATTCCTTTATCTCAGGATAATCAGCAAGACCCTTCTGAAGCAGGCAGATAAGCCAGGTGCTTCTTTCTTTAAGACCTCAGAGCATCTTTCACATCTCTGATATAGCTATTAAATCTGTCTCCCAAATTGGCTGTAAGATTGTGAAGGACAGAGGTCACACTCAACTAATCTTTAAATCCCTAGCAATTAACACAACCAACTTGGAATCTAAAAGATGGAAGTTTATAAATTCACATTCAATTCTTTTCTTTTTTGGAACCGAGGAATGAACCCAGGATTGCTTTACCTCTGAGTTACATCCACAGCCCGTTTTATTTTTTGAGACAGGGTTTCACTAAGTTGCTTAGGGCCTTGCTAAGTTGCTAAAGCTGGCTTCAAATTTGCAATCCTCCTGCCTTGGCTTCCAAGTTGCTGGGATTACAGGTGTGCCCCACCATGCCTGGCCACCTTCAATTTAAATGACTAATGAAGTGCAACAAATAAAGAGACCCTAGAGATCATCAAGCCAGACACCCCAATTTTATAGATGAGAAACCAAGGTTCATAATGAAGTGACTTATCCAAGGTTGCAGAGGGAGAAAAGGGTTAAACTGGGGCTGCCTTTTGGCACACACAAAGACGATGTCTGGAATACAGAAAACAATAAGTATATGTGGTAGAATAAAGTGCTTTCTTTAAATTAAAAAAATTATTATTTAACATAAGTTAACATACTTAACATATTACTTAACATACCAGAATCTCAAAATTTACTATGCCTGCAGTCCCTAACTACATCAACATTGAATAATTATAGGGGAATAGGTAGAAGGGAGAAAAATATACTGAACACAGGGTCTTGTGCATGTTAATCTCTCTTGAAGTCCTTAAACATTTTCAATGCTCTCTGTACCTCCAGGAAGATTACTATCCTCCATATACACAGATTTTTATAAGGCTAATGGTCTCTTCCTGTAAACCAGGACACAAAAAGAGGCTTCTACTGCTGGTGGTGTTAAGAATCAATTCTTAAATTAAAAAAGAGAGAGAGAGAGAGAGAGAGAGAGAGAGAGAGAGAGAGAGAATTCTCTCTCTCTCTCTCTTTTTTTTTTTTTTTCCCTTAAAATGCAATCTGAGCCCAACATAGAGGCATAGGCCTGTGGTATCAGGCAACAGGATCATTTGAACCCAGGAGTTTGAGGCCAACTTGGGCAACACAGAGGACCCCATCTCATTGGAAAAAAAAAAAAAATGTAGCCTGATATTTTATTCAAATAACTTCAGGTGTGATGACCTATTTAGTTATGGAGAAAGAACAGCTTGGATCTGAAAAACATGGAGTTTATTTCTGGCTCTGCTGTTCTTTGCAACAAAGAACAAGGCTTTCTCTTCAGCTTTCTCTGAGTCACAGCTCTCTGCAGCCATAAAACACCAGCACCCTGACAGAGAGTGGGCTGACCATTTCCATCTCAAACACTCATGATTCTGTCAATCTTTAGGTAACTATCTACACATGGTTTTACAGAGACAATTTTTTTTTTTTAAGAAGTGCTACTTGGTAAATCTACATTCACTGTTATCAATTTAGTAGACATGTTGGTGGAAGGGAACATAGCAACCAGAGCGTAAATTATCTGGTTAGGTAGTCATCTTACCTACCATACTTACTAACATCAAGTATGTGGAGTATTATTATTTCACAATAAATCTTCTGATAACAAGGAGGAATGAGAGTCTCCTTTCAGTAGGTCTGCAGGGAAGGGCTAAGAACCTTAATTCTTGGAAACCTAGATGATTCTGATGCAGCGCCTAGGTGAGGAGCATTTGTAGCAGTGATTTTGTTATCACTGTGCTGACATTTAACTAATGTTCTAATATTTTTCATTCTTTCACAATTATAAATGGTCATCATTAATATGCATATGTTTTGAGTACACATAATATGCTCATCAAGAAGTGCGTTCCTTGAAGAAAAAAGCACCATAGTTTATCATTCTATTTGTTTTCCTGAGACTATTTAGCACTGGACTGGACATACAGTAGCTCTGAATGACTTTCAACATGCTATAGTTTATAGTTTGGATCTTGTGTGTCTCCCAAAGGTTCATATGCTAAAAGACAGCCTGTGAGGTAGTGAACTTTGAGAAGGTGGGGCCTAGTGGAAGCAAAACTATGTTACTGGGGGCATGCCCTTGGAGGTAGTATTGGAATCTCAGCCCCTTCACCTCTTTGTGACCTGCCTGCCATGAGATGAAGAGAATTCCTCTACCTTGCTCTCCCACCATGATGCACTGTGCTGTCACAGGCCCACAGGCAACTGTGGGATTGAAACCTCTGAAACTGTAAGCCAAAATAAATATTTCTTCCTTATAAATTGATTACATCAGGCATTTTCTCACAGCAACAGAAAGTTAACTAACAGGATGTGAGTGAAATGTCTGGCAGGAAAAGTTTAGCTTTGAAAGGACCAGGCAAAGATGCTCTGTGGTCTTTCGGTAGAAGTGCACATGCAGGTACTCTGAAGAGCAGACCAAATGTAAAGAAGAAGGGCAGTATAAAATATAATCAGAAATATATGTTTTTCATACTGAACTTTTTGACAAAGGAAAAAAAAAGGATGAGGGAGAGGAAAATAAATACAGTACAGTACAGACACAGGATCTAACACTAGCCAAGCTTTCATGCACATGTTCTCTTTGTCCCAAGGGAAAAAAAAAAGGTTATGTTTAATTTCAGAAAGGAATTTTAGGAAAAACTCCAACTCACCTGGAACTTTGTCATATCTTCCTCTCAGGGAAATGCAGATTCCTGGAAAGGCAGAGAAAAATCCATAAAAACCAAGCCCACCTTGTAGGACACAGACTAACCGGTCCAACACTGGAAAAAGTTACTCAGCTCTTGTTATCAGTCAATCCTTCCTCTCGCACTCCCTGCAGTTCTCTTACCCCTCTCCTCAGGGCTTTGGAACAAACAGGCCAAGTCTCAAAGCATGTGAGAGTAAGCAAATTCGGTAGCTGTCTGCATCTAAAAGCCTTTTCCCTCAGACTTCCCAATTTCTGCCCTAAAGTTCTGGTTAGAGTAGGAGCTCTCAGGTTATATAGATCGCCTCTGAGATGGGGTTTTTGGATACAAAAGACGCCATTCTTTTTCTCTGCAACCTGATTCATTTCTGGGGTACAGGGGTTCAGATGTAACATTTTTTCAGCGAGGATGGTGCTGTGGAGCAGAAACCTGGGTCCCATAGGGAGCCCTTCTCAACTGCCTAATGTCCACAGAACAACTCCTTGGATTAAGGCCATTCACTGGCATGGAAAAGGCCGATGTAGCCAACCACAAAGCTCCCATGCAGGCCCAGGCCAGGGCTCAGCCACACGAGAGGAGGGGCCCTCAGGGGCCAGGCCTCCTTTGCGGTAGAGGCCTTGCCTCTGTGTGGCCCAGCCCAGGGGGCGCCACTGCTCGGAATGCGGCGCCCAGACACATGTGCGGCCCTGAGTTGCCCTCCGCGGGTCGCACTCTCCTACGGCTTCTCGCCCGGCTTCCGATCTCGGCGGCCCAGCACCTCACCAGAGGCCCACGACCCTGATCCGTGACACCTCTGCCAGCCGCGAAGGCAGCCGGCCCCGTCTCACCTCCCACGTGAGATCCCACACCTGACAACGCAGTAATCCGCAAACTGACCCGTGCCCTCTCCATGGGCCCCCAACTACAAGTACCAGCGAACCGCGCGCGGGACAGCCCACTTCCGGCACCTACTTCCGGCGGCGCCCGGGATGAGTGTGCTGAGCAGTGGTGTAGGCATTTGTCCACGGTGCTGTTCGCCGCTCCTTGCAAAGTGGTATTTAAAGTTATCCTCCAGGCTTTTTCTTACAAACGCCTAAGAATTATTTTAGTAATACCTGTTATGATTTTTTTTTATGTTAAAATTCCGCTGGGGGAGAAGGACGTAAATACCACCATTAAAAAAAAATTATGAAATTAATACTTACCACTCGATATCTTCTGTCTCAGTTCCGAAGTTCACTCATAGCAGGAGCTCTTCAAGACGTTACCCCCAAATCATTGCCCTTTCAGTGATTCTTGTTAAATTCTAGTGGGGGAAACAAGCAATCTAAATAGAAATAAATGACATAGTATGTTATAAGGTGATATGGAAAGATGTTATGGAAAAAATAGATTGATGAGGGGTGCTTGTGTGGTTATGTGTGGTTGATTTTATGTAGGGTACAATTGAAAGACTGAGAAGGTGAGGGGATTGGTCATGTGGCATTCAGCAGTCAGAACTCTCCTTAACTACACAGATATGAATGTTTGTACGTATTTTTAAAAACATGCCATGTATGTGGGCCTGCAATTTGCTTTTTACAATTGAATAGTATCAAATATTTACTAGGGGAAGCAGAAATCTTGCCTCAGAGACCCTTTTATTTGATATCTTCATAGGGTGGCACCATAATTCTACCAGGCTGCACCTCTCCTTCACCTCTTACTGAGTGACACAGAGCTGCCCATTTGGCCTCTTTCAAATCTTTTTCAGACTTATTTGGGAGATCAGAAAGCTGCTTCCTGGGCCTCTCTTCTATACCCTTCTTCTTCTTCAGTCTATCAGTTTCCATTTGTTCCTGTAACAAATTATCACAAATTGGTGTACACCACAACAAATTTATTATTTTTTTAATTTTTGCCAGTTTCCAGTGACTCAATGTATTCTTTGGCCTGTGGCCTCTTCCTGTCTTCCAAGTACTGTAATCCAATTTGTTCTTCCTTCATGATATCACTTTCTCAGACACTGGTGACTCCTACATTTTTCTTACAATAAGTTGCAATTATATTGGACCCAACTGGATAATGCAGGAAAATCATTCTACATCAAGATGCTTAATTTTGGGGCTGGGGATGTGGCTCAAGCAATAACGCGCTCGCCTGGCGTGAGTGGGGCGCTGGGTTCGATCCTCAGCACCACATACAATAAAATAAAGATGTTGTGTCCACCGAAAACTGAAAAATAAATATTGATAAACTCTTTCTCTTTAAAAAAAAAAAGATGCTTAATTTAATCACATTTTGAAAATCGCTTTTGTCATATAAGTTAACATTCACAACTTCTAGGGATTAGGGCTTGGACACATTTGGGGAACCATTATGTCCAGCCTATTGTAGGAGCATGGACCCATTTCCTGTCTGGGCTCCTCTTCAGAACTACTCTTCTACCTTTTGTCTGGGAACACAAAGTTATCTCTTTTTGACTCACCACTATTAATCTCTGATGGAAAATCACAGAGCTCTTCCCTAATCTTTTGATTCTATAACCCTTGCCTCACCCCTCACCCCTACCCCAAAGTCCTCATATCCCTTTTTGCTGATATATTTTAGAGACCACTGACCATCATATGATCAGTCCTTTGTATATACCATTAACTGTCTTGCTCCGTCTCATTTTATTTCATTCTGATAAAACATAAAACCTAGTTGATTCCAACTCCCTGTCTGCTCTCTGCCTGTACTTGCATAGCAGATGTGGCCTGAGAAAAACACACAGCCCCTGATAGTTGTTCTCGCTTTCAATTTGTGACCAATAAGTTCAAGTGGACCAATCATGCTGCCCAGCTATCCTACTTTTTCTTAGTCCATTTATTTTCCTAAATGACTAATTCACAACTTCTCCTCCTCCTCCAAGTCTCCAACAACTCCTTTCTTCCACCTCACTGATAACTGATGAATTTGATTTCTCTGTTACTGAGAAAAGAGAATTTCTGTACCCAAGCACAAGCACATCTGCAGACCTCTCTGCAAGGAACCTGTGTGCTCCACTTTGCATTCTGAATGAACTCTCCTTCTGGGTCCTGGATCTTATTCCTTTTCTCATGCATGATGACATTCACCTTTTTCTTCTGTCACCAGTTTTTCATTCTGTACGGAATTACCAACATACTAATGAATATGCTGTGCTATCTGCTTTAAAATAAAATGTTTTCCTCCCACCCTATTTCTCTTCAGCTACCCCCAATTTCGCTGCTTCCCCTTACAGCAGACCTCCTCAAAGAATTTTCTATAGATATTTCCAATTCCAATTCTCCTCTATTCCCTTAAACCTACTGCAGTTAGGTGTTTTTCCATTACCAGTCCAATGGAAAAGTCATCATTAACTTTTAACAGCATAGGTTCAAAATATATGAGTAAAATGTTTTAGCCAGTGGTAGAACACTTGCTTAGTAAGCATGAGGCTCTAGGTTTAATCCCTAGCACCAAAACAAAACCCAAACTCAAATCAAAGAAACCACCACTTTTATTAACAGGAAAAATCTTTCCTAATCCCTGAAAGTTGTGAATGTTAATTTATGTTAACTATCATAGTGGAGGATTTTTCTGGAACACACACTCTTACAGAAAAAAAAAAAAAAAGTATCCAGCTGGGTGTGGTGGTGCACGCCTGTAATCCCAGCAGTTTGGAAGGCTGAGACAGGAGGATTGTGAGTTCAAGACTAGCCTCAGCAAAAGTGAGGCACTAAGCAATTCAGTGAGACCCTGTCTCTAAATAAAATACAAAATAGGACTAAGGTGTGACTCAGTGGTTGAGTGCCCCAGTGTTCAATCCCCAGTACCAAAAAAAAAAAAAAGTATCAACAATAATATGCTTGGAATACAGAAAACCAGAAAAACAGTTAATATACTTGATTTAGAAGATATAGAATAGTGAAGTCCAAAATTTAAAAAAAAATCAGTATTTTGAACATAAAACAGTCACAAAGATTATTTCCATTAAATCTGGAACAAAATTTCAACAAGTTTTTGGTTGATATTATACAGTAAAATTTCACTTACCAAAAGAAACTTCAGGCTGGGTGTGATGGTGCACACTTGTAATTCTAGCTACTAAGCAGCTCTTGGGGACTCTTAGTCCCATCATGTCCCAGAATATCTATGGCAGCTGCTTAGTTTGAGGAAAGTCTTGAAAATTTAGTGAGACCCCTATCTCAAAATTAAACAAATATGCAGGCAGATGAGTTGGGGATGAAGCTCAGAATCCTGGATTCAGGATTCAATCCCCAGTACAGTGGGAGGGGAGAAACTTCAGGAGGTTTTGGTAGCTCAGTGGTAAAGCACTTTTCTACCATTTGCAAGCCTACCCCACAAAGGTGCCCTCTAGATGCTATCCCATGAATATGCTGCCCACATGGTTTCTGACATCATTCACCAAAGTACTGAACTTTGTTCTGTTGAGCCCAGAGAATCAAATACTACTTACACAGCCCAAACTAGTCTCAGATCCTGGGAAGGACATGGTGGTTTTCTAGGAAAGAACTACAGTTGGAGCAGAATCTATTTGTAATATTTAAACTATATATTGTATTTTTATAGCAAAACAAATTAGAGCCTGTAAATTCTTTATATGTGGCTCTAATTCCCATTTTCCAGGAACCCAAGATTTTATGTCATCTGTATTATTTTGCTGTCTGTAATGTACAAATCCACCTAAGGATCTTGTCTTTCCAACTTTGGCTTGGTTTTATAGATGTGGGAAATTAAGGGAAAAATGCAATTCTCTTGAAGTTACTCAACTTATAAGGCCAAAACATTTCCTCTTTTGGGGACAGTCCTTTTTCTTCAAAATCTCTTCACCTAGAATAGAGATGGGGTAGATGGGACAGAGGTCCATCCTAAAGGGAAGGAGATAAGGTCAGATGGTAAACAAAAGGATAGGAAGAGAAACTGGTATTCACACCCTGATTAACAGGGTAATGGCATTTTTTGATTCTTCTGCCTGCTATGAAACAGCTGATTATTTGCAACAGGAAAAGGCCCATATGTTCTTCCCATATTATAAGTGGAAAAACCAAGTCTTATGAGGAATAACCAGATAAAGCAAGAAAGTAGTAGAATCAATTATGAAGAACATGTGCTTTGGGATTTAATACACACACACACACACACACATATACACACACATACACACGAGCGCGCACGCCAGGCATGATTGAACCTACCTATAATCCCAGTTATTCCAGATATTGAGTCAGGAGGATTGCAAGTTTAAGGCCAGCTTCAGCAATTTAGCAAAACCTTGTCTCAAAATAAAAAATAAAAAAGACTGGGGAAGAAGGAATACTATACTTTAGTACCATGTAATCATTCTAGACACCCCAACAAGGTAGGCAGTGTCATCCCAGTTCATAGCTTATAGTTTTAAAAAAATTTTTTGTGAGGAGGATGCTGGGGATTAAATCCAGATCTTTACACATACTCTACCACTGAACTACAACTCCATCCCCTATAATTTTTGCTTTTTAAAAACCTCAAGATTTGATCCTGAGCTTCAGGGCACACATGTGTGCTTGTGCAAGCGCGCGCGCACACACACACACACACAGCCGGTGCAGTGGCGCAGGCCTGTCATTCCAGCAACATGGGAGGCTGAGGCAGAAGAATTGCAAACTTCAGACCAGCCAAAGTGTAATAAGCAGCTGCCATAGATATTCTGGGACATGATGGGACCCACTAAGTTGCTGGCCATAAGGAACAGCAGCTGTTGAAGTGCTTAGTCTTGTCTGCTTGCAACTGATAAGGTCTGGAAGGGTAACTAGCCATAGGCATGCTTAGCAATGATAAATTACAATTGATAGGGGACACAGCTCCATGGACATGAGCAAAGAACATGCCCAAAGAACATGCCCAATCGCAATTACATCACTTCACTGGACATAAACAATAGACATTGGGTGTAACCAATCACCAACATACACCACCAACTTGGAACTGTATTTTTAAATTGCTTGTTTTGTCCTGCCACATTGAAGAGTTTTTCTCCAAGGACATTGGTGAGACTGGCTGCCTTACTGTCCATTCTTGAACCACCTCCACCATTCCCTGACATCCAGCCATTGGCTGCAGAGAACCACTAGACAAGGACAATGTCTGCTCTTTGGCTTAGAGAAGTTACATGGCATTGGAGGTATTTTGGGGCTCGTCGTTACCCTAGCATTGTTTGATTTGTTTATAGTATTGAATTAGTGTGCATGAAATGGTAGTTTGGTGCTCTGGCACACCCAACACTTTTTGCATTAATTGTTTATATTTGATGATTGGAATGATTGAATATATGCTTCCATTTAAAGACAATATTAATAGCACCGTTCATGACACTAAGAAATTTAGCAAGGGGCTGGGAGTGTGGCTCAAGTGGTGGTAGCGCGCTCGCCTGGCATGCGCGGGGCGCTGGGTTCAATCCTCAGTACCACATAAAAATAAAAGAAAAAAAAAAAAGATGTTATGTCCACCAAAAACTAAAAAATAAATATTAAAAAAAAAAAAAAGAAATTTAGCAAGGCCCTAAGCTATTTAGTAAAGACCCTGAATCAAAATAAAAAACTAAAAAGTGCTGGGGTAGCTCAGTGGTAAAGTGCCCTTGGTTTCAGTCCACAGTACCAAAAACAAGAACAAAAAGCAACAACAAAAGCAAACAAGCAAGAAAGAAAATAGTATATACAGTGTCTCATAATTAATAAATGCCAGAGTATAGAAGCAAACCCAGTTTATATGATTGTGTGTGTTATTATATGTTTATTTACATGTTTATTTATTTAGTACTGGGGATTGAACACAGGGATGCCCTACCACTGAGCTACACTCCCAGTCTTTTTTATTTTTTATTTTGAGAAAGATCCTGCTAAATTGCTGAAGCTGGCCTTAAACTTGCAATCCTCCTGATTCAATACCTGGAATAACTGGGATTATAGGTAGGTACCATCATACCTGGCATGTGTGTAGGTATTAAATTTAAAAGCACATGTTATTCATAATTGGTTCTATTACTTTCTTGCTTTATCTAGTTATTCCTCGCAAGACTTTTTTTTTTTCTTTCATTTATAATGTTTCGGGAATCAGACCTGTCAAGAAGTGGGAGAACTCAAACTTTATTTTTCCATCAGCAGGCCCAGAGATGATCAAACTCCAGATTCTGAGCCCCCATCCGTTTGACACATCTTTTATAGGCTATATAGTGCCCTAAAATTTCTAATCTGCAAGATAGTAGGAGTTTCCAGCTCCAGTGGGAAGTGTGTTTACAGAAGTAGAGTGTGATAATTATGAGGGAAAACTGATTTTTCTCACAGGCCTCTGATAAATCTTTAGCCTTGAATCCAAGCCTCAACAAGGGCTTCATTTACACTTCAAACGGGAGTAGTTAAATTACAATCCAAAAGACTGGGGCCTAGGATTAATTAGGTTTTCCTGAAGAAGGGCTGACAGAAAGAGGAGGGGAACTCACTCTTCCCCAGGCACTAGTTTTTCACAATATTGTTCATATAATTTCATTTTACAACCAGGCCTGTTTTTGCCATCCATCACAGTAAAAGGGAACTGATAATCATAGACCCTTTCTTTGAAGCTTCCAGGAAGGCAAAGGATGTTAAATTGTTAGGAACTTTTTAGAGATCTATAGAGTTGGAGATTATTCTCCTTCCTTCAAATGTGGGATGATAGTTCCAGGTATTTGTGAGGAAGTTGAGGGGTCTCAGCAGGGGACATAATAGAGACAAGACATTCACATTGTGTTATGTGCAATTTGGTGTCACTGGAGAATGATAACATTTCTTGTTTATGTTGAGTGATAATGGGACACAGGATGCATGCTGAATGGCATTGTGCTGACAGTGACCAAGCTGCCACAAACATATAGCTCATATTCATCACACAAACTATATTCTTAAATACAATTTGTATCTTCTCACAACATGACCCCCCCCATACAACCATATTTGTTCACAGCATATATTCACATATATATTCACATTTCACCCATTATTATGTGTGGTAGATTGCATTATTATTCCTTAGTTTTCTAGTCCAGGTTTTTGTAAAACTTTTTATTTTATCCCCAGCACTTCCCCCAAAACTTTTTATTTTAAAGTAATTATAGATTTATAAGAAATCAGAAAAAAAAAATTAAAAAAAAAAAAAATCAGAAAAATGTACAAAGGAATCCCTGTACTTTCAGTTTCTACTAATAGTACATCTTGCATAACTAAATTTTGTTCTTTTAAGATATGGATCCTATACATGTTTCATTAAACTTCCTAAGTACTTAATTTTCTTTGGAAAGATTGCAGATCATATTGTTTTGTTTTGTTTTTGGCACTGGGGATTGAACTCAAGCCCTTATACATGATAAGCTTGTGCTCTTCAACTGAGCTATACCTTCAGTCCTGGTACTGTGTTTTTATATATATAATAAATCTCTATTTTATTTATTTATTTGTATGCGGTGCTGAGAATCAAACCCAGTGCCTCACACATGCCAGGCAAGTGCGTTACTGCTGAGCCCCAGCCCCAAACCCTGGTACTGTGTTTTTAATCATAATTTCCACATTTATTTTTTACTGTGTAGAAAAGCTGTTGATTTTGAGTGTTGATCTTGGATCCTGTGATCTCTCTAATATTATTCCAGTGGTGAAATTGGAATCAAGCATCTGCTTCTGTTTAGCAGGGGATGCAAGTCTGCTCTTTGCTCAGCATTGTCTGCATCTCCTGGTGAGAGATCAGTGCCCTGTTTGCTGGAAGAAGAGCTCCCTACTCAGTTCTGCTACCACTGTGTAGTGGGATGGGATAAGCTGGAACATTGCTGACTACTTTTCCAGGGCATGTGTGTGTGTGTGGTTCAGAATGGCAGGTGGAAAATCAGCCATTCACTTTTCTTGGCTAAAACTGGTGGGGGTGGGGAGGGATGGAGCAGAGAAATTTCCTATTGGAGCCCCTACCTACACTAGCCTGAGCAGTGTCAAAAAATACTGTCAAGCTTCTTTTCCCAGGCTTTTGTCCTAAGGGACTAGGTTTTTCTTGAAGCTTTTATTTTTCAGTCTGTGTTATTGGTGGTCTTGGGCTATGGTTTTCCCCAGGGCACAGTCAAGGGTATTTGGAACGCACAAAAGAAAACCTGACAATTAAGCCAGGGGTGTAGCTCAGTGCTAGTACTCTTGCCTAGCATTCATGAGGCCCTGGGTTTTATCCTCAGCACTGAAAACAAGAAAGTAAAACAATTTTTAGGGCTACAGGTGTAACTTTGTTGTAGATCACTTGCCTAGCATTGTGTGAGACCCTGGGTTTGATCCAGGGTGGTGGAGTTGGAGGGTAAGAAAACCTGGAAACTCACTGTTGTTCTTCCAGTCCCAATGCACCTAGGCATCCTTCTTTTTCTATTTTTAAGTGATCTCTTGGGCCTGTGTTATGTTCAAGATGTTTTAGTTATAGAAGAGAAAATTTGGAGAAATGGAACAATTTCTTCTTGGCTGAAATGAGAAACTCCTATTTTAAATTGTTTTTAACCTATTCACATTCTTTTCTATATGAATTTGCATGCCTTTTACTAGAGGGAGAAAATAATGACAGGCCCATTGGTGTTTGGCTCTGTATTGTCACTTGCTTTGGCTAGTAGCATGTTGGTGAATGGGATTTGAATACATGCATTAAGAATAATTGTAAATCATGCATGGCTACACTTACCTGTAATTCCATGGACTTTGATGTCCGATATAGGAGGATCACAAGTTCAAAGTCAGCCTCACAATTTAGCAAGGTCCTAAGCAACTTAGTGAGGCCCTGTCTCAAAATAAAAAATTAATAAGGGCTGGGGATGTGTCTCTCTCTATGGTTAAATACCTGTGGGTTTGACCCCTAGTACTCCCCCCACCAAAAAAAAGGAGTGGTGATATAGCTTGCCTACACTTGCATAACATGTGAAAGGCCCTGGGTTTGATCCCCAGCACTAAAAACAAAACAAAACAAAACAAAAAACAACAACAACAACAACAAAAAAAACAGGCATAAGAAAGGTCAAGTTGCTAGATTTAGCAAATAAATATACATTATTCCCGTATTAATTTTGTTTTTTAGAAGGAATATTACAGGCAATGTTTGCCTATCTGAAATTCAAAGTAACTGAGCATCCTATATTTTATTGGCAACCCATGGAGGGTTTATACTTCCAAGAACTCCTGAAAAGACTTGCCTGTAAGTTTACCTAAAAAATTCTGCCTTCAACTCAAGTCATTTACCACAGAGAAGGAGGACACTGAGAATAGCACTTGTATCATACTGGATAGTGGCCAAAGCTTCTCAAAAGAAAAGTCCTAACCAGGCCCTCCTTCTACTCTCTTCTCTGTTTTTCCTGAATCTTTGGTGAAAACTTCCTCAGCTCCAGGAGGCACAACATAACAGCTAAAGGCAGGGTTTGTGGAGTCAGATGGATCATTTGGGGTTAAAAACAGGCTCTGCCACCAGGAAACTGTGAGTCTGAGTAGGTTTATCAATTTTGTCTAAACCCCCTGTCAAATAAGGCTCATAGTCTCTATTCCTTCATTTTGTACACTCCCTACCTTCCCACAGAACAGTACATGAAATAATGGGAGGTGCTTATCACAGGAATTGGCAGAAGTTGGCTGCTATCTGACCTTCAGATGACTCTCTTGAGGTATAACCTTGGAGACAGGGGGCTGGGATATAGCTCAGTGGCAAAGCATCTGCCTTGCATTCGAAAAGTCCTGGGTTCGACCCCCAGTTCCAAAAAAGACAAAAAAAGAACTCCACCAAAAAAAAAAAAAAAAAAAAACTTGGAGACAGGAAGGCATGATGGAATGTTTTACTCCTGCTCCTGATGTGTCTGTTCCCTGTAGTAACCCTCTTCTTGAGGCTCTTGAGTTTTCCATTTCTTTTATCTCAAGTAGTTATCACAATGGTCCTAGGAAATAGACGAGCAGAAGATATTTTGAAGATGAGCAAATTGATACCATGTTATTTAGTCTCTATCTTCCTTATGTGTTTTAAAAAAATAAAATTCAGGGTGAGATCCTGATGGCAGTAGCATTTTAGAATCACCTGAAGTAACTCGTAAGAATTGACAGAGTAACTTGGATAACAGAAAAAACATCCCTCTGGACAACATTTTGTTGCCAACAAATAGAAGTTACCAACAAGTAGCACAGTCCCAAAGAAGAAAGCCCCATTGTGAGTGCAATTATCAGCACACAGTTCTGTGAATACCATTGAAATCAGGCTAAGGTTCCACAGATTCCTCCATAAACTGTTGTTACAAGCCCCAGGTTGCAGGCAAGTCCAAGTAAGACTACAGAGAACTGAAGAATCAAGGGCTCTTTAGAGAAATAGTTGGTTCATGGCAGAGTACAGTGTGAAGCTGGGATGCCTTGTCCTGCCAGAGAGAAAGAAAGCACCAGTCATGAATAACATCAGATAGATTGTGGTCAATATTTGGTACCCCTGAGAGCTGTCAGGTCAGATTTGGGACCTGAGACCATCATGCAGCACCAGGGAGTTTCCGTGGTTTTCTGCCTTCAGTTGTCTCAAGCCTTTGTCTGTCCCACACACCAATTCTCTCCCAAGGAAAGGGAACTGAAATAAGTCAGGACCAACATTCCTAATAACTAGGCAAAGGGAGATCAGCCCTGCCTACCTAGCAAGCCTGTCACCTGAGTCTTAAGACTGGCAACCATTCTAGTCACTTTTAACTGTCTGACAGCTGTCTGAAGTTTAAGGAAGAGCACAGAATCCTTGATAAACATAGATGCAAAAATTCTCAATAAAATTCTGACATATTGCATACAAAAACATTTAAAAGATAGTGCAGGACTGGGGTTGTGGCTCAGTGGTAGAGTGCTCACCTAGCACTTGTGATAAAAGTGGGTTTGATCCTCTGCATCACATAAAAATAAAACAAAGGTTATTGTGTCTACCTACAACTAAAACAAACATAAAAAAAAAGATAGTGCATCATGATCAAGTGGGATTCATCCCATGGATTCAGGGTTGGTTCAACATACAGAAATTAACAAATGTAATTCATCATATTAATACACTTAAAAACAAGAATCATATGATCATCTCAATAGATGCAGAAAAAGCATTTGACAAAATAGAGCACACTTTCATGTAGTCAAAACACTAGAAAAACTAAGGAAAGTAGGAATATACCTCAACATCATAAAAGCTATATATGATAAACCCAAGGCCAGCATCATTCTAAATGGAGAAAACTTGAAAGTGTTTCTTCTGAAAACTGGAACAAGACAATGATGTCCTCTTTCACCACTCTTATTCAACATCATTCTTGAAATTCTAGCCAGAGCATTAGAAAAAAGAAATTAATGTGATTCAAATAAGTAAAGAACTCAAATTACCACTATTTGCCAATGACATAATTCTATATCTAAAAGATCCAAAAAATTCCACCAGAAAACTTCTAGAACTAATAAATAAATTAAGCAAAGTAGCAGGATATAAAATCAACACCCATAATAAATCAAATGCATTCCTAAACATCAGCGATGAATCCACTGAAAGAGAAATTAGGAAAACTAACTCATTTTACAATAGCTTTAAAACAAACAAACAAACAACAACAACAACAACAAAAAACACCCTGGGAATCAATCTAACAAAAAGAGATGAAAGAGCTCTATAATGAAAACTACAGAACACTAAAGAAATAAATTGAAGAAGACTTTAAAAGATGTGAGCATGCTCCTGGATAGGCAGAATTAATGTTGCCAAAATGATCATACTACATTATACAGATTTAATGCAATTCCTATTAAAATCCCAATGACATTCTTCATAGAAATAGAAAAAGAAAAAAAAAAGAAATAGAAAAAGCAATCATGAAATTTATTTGGGAAAATATGAGACCCAGAATAGACAAAGCAATTCTTAGCAAGAAAAGTGAAGCAGGAGGCATCATAATAACACACCTATACTACAAAGCTACAGTAACAAAAACAGCATGGTACTGGTACCAAAACAGACACATAAACCAATGGTACAGAATAGAAGACAGAGACAAACCCACATAAATACAATTGTCTCATACTAGACAAAGGTGCCAAAAACATTCACTGGAGAAAAGATAGCCTATTCAACAAATGGTGCTGGCAAAACTCGAAATTCATATGTAATTAAAATGTAATTAAATGTCTTTCACCCTGCACAAAAATCAACTCAAAGTGGATCAAAGACTTAGGCACTGGAACACAGTCTCTACACCTAATAGAAGAAAAAGTAGGCCCAAATCTTCACCATGTTGGCCTAGAATTCCTTAACAAGAGCCCTAAAGCACAAGAAGAAAAATAAAAAATCAATAAATGGGATGGATTAAAACTAAAAAGCTTCTTCTAGGCAAAGGAAACAATCGATAATATGAGGAGAGAGCCTATAGACCTGGAGAAAATATTTACAACATGCACCTCTAGGATATATAAAGAGCTCAAAAAATTTAACACCAAAAACAAACAAACAAACAAACAAACAAAAAACAACAAATAACCTAATCAATAAATGGGCTAAGGAAATGATTAGACACGTCACAGAAGAAGAAATACAATCAACCAACAAATATATGAAAAAATGTTCAACATCTCTTGCAATTAGAGAAATGCAAATCAAAACTACACTAAGATTTTATCTCAATCCAGTCATTCTAGAGTGAGTGGCAATCATCAAGAATACAGGCAACTGTAGCTGGGTATGGTGGCACAAAGCAGTAATCCCAGAGGCAGGGGAGGCTGAGGCAGGAGGATTGTAAGTTCAAAGCCAGCCTCAACAAAAGTGATGCGCTAAGCAACTAAGTGAGACCCTGTTTCTAAATAAAATACAAAATAGGGCTGGGGATGTGGATCAGTTGTCGAGTACCCCTGAGTTCAGTCCCTGGTATAAAAAAAGAATACAAGCAACGATAAATGTTGGTGAGGATGTGGGGGAAAAGGTACACTCATACATTGATGGTGGCATGGCAAATTGGTGCAATCTCTCTGGAAAGCTGTATGGAGATCCCCCCAGAAAACTTGGAATGGAACCACCATTTGACCCAGCTATTCCACTCCTCAGTTTATACTCAAAGTACTTAAAATCAACATACTACAGGGCTGGGGTTATAGCTTAGTTGGTAGAGTGCTTGCCTCACACACACAATGTCCTGGGCTCAATCCCCACACCAAAACAACAACAACAACAACAACAAAAACAACAAACCAATCAGCGTGCTATAGTGATGCAGGCATGTCAATGTTTATAGCAGCTCAAGTCACAATAGCTAAACTATGGAATCAACCTAGGTGTCCTTCAGTAGATGAATGGATAAAGAAAATATGGTATATATATTTAATGGAATATTACTCAGCTTTAAGGAAGAATGAAATTATAGAATTTGCCAGTAAATGAGTGGAGTTGTAGACTATCATGCTAAGTAAAATAAACCAATCCCAAAAAACCAAAGGCAGAATGTTTTCTCTAATATGTGGATTTTAATTCACAATGTGGGGGCACTAGGGAAGAATAGAGTTACTTTAGATAAAGGGGAGTGAAGAGAGGGGAGGGGAGGGGAAGGGAGGAGATATGAGGATAGGAAGGATAGTAGAATGAAACAGATTATTAATATATATATATAGGGCTGGGGATGTGGCTCAAGCGGTAGCACGCTTGCCTGGCATGTGTGCGGCCCGGGTGCGATCCTCAGCACCACAAACAAACGAAGATATTGTGTCCGCCAAAAACTAAAAAATAAATATTAAAAAATTCTCTCTCTCTCTCTCTCTCTCTCTTTCTCTCTCATCTCTCTTTCTCTCTTTAAAAAAATTTATATATATATATATATATAAAAACTCATGAGTAATGTGATTCTACAACATGTACAATCAGAAAAATAAGAAATTATATCCCATCTATGTGTAATATATCAAAGTGCATAAATGCATTCAAATTAAAAAAAAAAAAGCACAGAGAAAAGGAATGTCCATTGTTCATATTACTCACCCTCTGGTAGGTTCTGGGCAAGCCCTTATAAATGTAACACAGAGGGTGGATGAGTGGAATCTTTGTTTCTTGATTTCAAAGGAATATAATCCACAGACACAGGAGTGAAAGAGGGAAAAGTAACAGGATTTATTAGTGTAATACAAAGCAGAGTTCCCAAGAGGGAGAAATTGAGGTGTTGAAAATGTGAAAAAAGTTGAGTAGTTTTGGCAGAGAGAAGGTCTGGAGTGAAGGCACAAAGCGTGGACATAGAGGACATTTGCCACTGCTTTGGAGAAGGTTTCAAGATCTTGGAGAATTTGGAATTTGAAGGTGCCCTTTTCAAGCAAACCTATATGGGGGTCAGGCAGTACTGCAGATCATCAGTCTTTTAGATTTGAGTGTCGTGAGAACTCAGGGTCTTAATGTGTTTGAGGAAACACCTTAAGGAGTGTCTGTGGGAGTTTTGAGGAGGCCTGGCCCATGCTGGACAAAAGAATTAAGAAGGGTCCCCAAGGACTCTAACAGAGAGAAAAGGCAAAATCAAGGGTCATTTTCACAAGAATTTTGTTTTCTCTAAGGATGTTCCAGGAATGATGGATGGAAGGAAGGATGATCAATGGGTATCTTTAAATAAAGTACAATGGTGGGGTTTTCTCTTTCCCAGTCCTGGGATTTGTCAGAGAATGGTATCCATGGAGACAGAAACCAAGGCAGGGATTCCAGGAATCCAAGGGAGTTGAAGTGGGTCACTTACCCAGTAGGTAATGGCTGTTGGTGGATGAAAAGTCCAGCAATGTGAGTGGTTCTCAACTGGAGCCCCAGGAAGGAGAGGAGAGACAAAGAGACAGGAAAAGAAAGAGACTGGATGGAGGCCAGGGAAGGCCTGGAAGGGCCACCCATAGTGGGAACCTCAAACACCCGACTTGGGTTTCAGCACCAACATGTAAGGAAAGAACTGAATGAAGGAAATAAAGAGAGAAATAGGAAAGGTAACTCAACAGTATCACAATTTGGCGGGGGGGGGGACCTGAGATGGGCTCAGTAGAGACTGAAACCCCTTCCCTGTTTAGTGCCTAGGAAGTTATAGGAAAGTGAGGAAGTGGGGGTTGTCAGGGAGGGGTTCTTATGGTCATCACCTTCATTTTTTTGCAGTGGTTACCGTTCCATTGTTACTAAAAGCTTGGTCCTTGTCCACCACCCCCATGCCAATCCAATATGGTTTTGAGAAAAAGGAAAAAAAAATTTACTGCTTTGCTAGCAAAAGAGAAACACAGGAACAGAGGTTTTTTTTTTTTTTTTTTTTTTTTTTAAAGAGGTAATTCAGAGACTAAATTCCAGGTATTCCCTGTCCTGGATTGTAATTCGCTTTCTAATTTGGAAGATAGTAATTCCTTAGATCTGGCCATCCTGCTATCTCTAAAGTCTGAGTTACTTTTTCCTGTGGCAGGTGTGTGCTCAAGGACATAAATCTGCCTAGGATGAGGAGTAAAGGTAATTCTGTTCCCCCAACCCTGAGATTAGAGAGAAGAGATTAGGGAGAGGATGGAGAGAGGAAGAGAAAGAAACATGTCCATTTAAAAAATAAGTTGCAGTGGCAGAGCCTTAAGGGCTATATTCAAAATATGATCCCAGATAAAAATTCCCTTTCTTTGTGTAATGATGAGTACTGTTTGAGGTTTAGATTAGATTTATTCAGAGAAACCATGGGATGACTTGTTCAAAGAAGAAAGATGTGTTTCAAAATGGTGTTGTCTAGGTCAAGTTCTCCCTAGCAATAAGGCTCCAGGACAAACAGTGAAAGATATGAAAATAAACCCAAGGACATTTTCCCTAAGCTTTTGTCATCTAAAATCCCAGGTCTTAGCCAGAGCAAAGGAACTCAAAAGGAACTTGCACCTGACCCCCTCACTTTAATGGGTCAGTGGACCCCAAATACAATGAAGCCCTGGAATTGTCCTCCTGTTCCACTCTAAGCAAAGTCTATATAAACCAGACCCTTGCTTCAGCCCACCACCATTTTCTGCCCCCAAAATGAGCCATGCCAGTGTTCTACCAATTGACTCTGCCACTGAATCCTGAATAAAGAAAAGTTTGCTAGCTGAGGTTTGCGTCCCGTCTCCCACCTTCATCATGTGCATCATTTGTGCCAACAGACCAGGAACAAGAATAAGCTAAAATTAACCTGTACCCCACCCCCAACAGTTCTCCTTCCCCTGCAGTTAAATTAAATGGACAATAGGAACTGGGAAGTGACAGTTGAGTGTCCAGCACCCCCAAGGATCTCTGAGGTTGGGGAACTCCCAGCCACTGCTCATGAAACTATGGCTGAATCCCTAAACTGCATTTCCCACTCCATAGATCATAGACCCTCCACACCCTCTGGTGTTCACTAAATGTGGAAAAAATTTAATGCGTGAAACAGGAGAGAACTCAAAGCAACTGAAGCCATCTAGCTGGAGCAACTCCCTAATGTTGCATGAAAGCTTTGAATCTAAAATCTGACTCCAGCAACAGATATCAACAACTTGCTAAATTTTTGCAGTTTAATGCCACATGAATTTGTACAAATCCCTTTGTTAACATTAAAGGAGGGCTATTTCTACTCCCCTGCCCCTCCAACCTTCCCTTCCCTTACACACTTAGCATGGATCAGAGACCTCCTTGTCATTTTGTTTCCACATCCACCACCAGTCTTCTCATCTCTTTGAAGAGATAAGTCCTCATTCATTAATCGGGACCCTGTCCCTCATTTGTTTCATCGATACCATGTAGAGACTTCGCCTAGGCTAATAGAGATCCTGTCCCTCACCCCTGGGACTAAGGGAAAGATATTTTCCCAATCCCTAATGGGAAAAGTGCAGTCTGGAACTGGCACATGGGAGGCATTACAGATTGGCCAAATTGTCTAAAAATTTACAGAATAGAAAGGTTGTCTGAGGTTTACTGCCTCCAAGATTTCTTTTTCTTTCACTCAGTTACCAAATATACCACCCTAGACCCTCATACTCCTGCTGGTACTCTTTTTCTCCTTATCCAATGTATCAGCAGGTCTGCACCTGATGCCCATAAAAACTTAAACAATTAGGGAAGGGCACCAAGTCTTCTCAGAAGCATTTCTATATACTACTTTCAAGATCTTTAACAATAAGGAAGATGAAACCAAACAGGAGAAGGAAAAGCATTTTAAAATTAAACATCAAATCCAAGCCTCAGTCTTCCATAGACCTAAAAAAGCCACTGTTGCTGATGGCCCCAACAGATAATACATCTCCTGGATCCTGTTTATGATGTGGACAAGCTGGACAAGGAGCAAGAGCTTGTCAGAATCCAAGGCCCCCTACCAAACCATATCCCAAATGTGGGCAGTGGGGACACTGGGAGGTGGACTGTGCCCAGGGAAAATCATCCCTCTCTTGGTGCAGTCCGTTTCCTAAGTTTCCTAATACATCCAAGGAACCCCAGGTTTCAGCCATGATGAACAACTGAGGAACAGGCAAATATTCCCCTTCTGAAGAGATTCCAAGGGTACAGCTATTTGGTAAATGTTCCATCTTAAAATAATTTTAAAAAGGTTAATTAGTGTCCTCCATTCTGAGTGAGGTCCCAGCCCAAAAACCATGTAAAAAGAAGCATTATTTCAATTCCCTACCTTCAACTTACCTATAGAGCAAAAATCTAACCAATTTATTACTGAGAGAAAAAAATAACCGTAACCAGCCCAACAGCCAATGGCATGTCTCAGTTCTCATCCTGAAAAGTAATGTGGGATAATGTTTCATGATTTTCTGCATCCACATCTGGCCTAATCAACTCCTGGGGGGAAAAGTCCTAGGTAGCATCTCTCCAGCCAGGCTGAAGCCTGCGTAGGAATATAAGCTGCAGAAGCCAGCTGGCCCCATCAAGGGACCATTCTGAAACTAAAGGAAAAAAAAAAAAGAAGGAAAAATATCTATTTAATTTTTCTCTGGCTGCAATGCAGAAAAATGACTTCAGCTCGCTCTCCCTCTCTCTCTCTCTCTCTCCCCCACCCCCTACTCCTCCTCTCATTCTAATTCTCTCATGCTGCTTTACTGTAATCATTAATGGCCATATCATTTTTCCTAGAACTCTTCATTTTTTAAATTCTATATTTTTTGAGCTCATGATTTTTTGTTAGAGTCTGTAAACAAGTTAAAATAACACCTGGCATTTAGCCAGGGGAATGTTAGAGTTGTAAACAAGTCTGGATGGTGCCTGGCAAAATGCCAGAGGGAGTGGTTTGAAAATTAACAAAAGCGAGCCATTAAGTGTGGAGATTCCTTATTGGTTGACTGATGTATCTAGTTTATGCTAATTAGATAAGCTGTGTGGAATGTATAAATACTGCTCCTGTCCTGCAATAAACGGCTCCCACTCCTGCTGTATCAAGCTACAGAAGTTATTCGTCACCCCCCCGGTTATTTTGCTGCAGCCAGCCGGGCTGCGGCAATTTTTATCATGTGTGCCTAAGTTAAAATTTCTGATCAGACCTATTTTATTCAACTATAAAAGTTTTTATACTTGGCTTTCCTCAGAGGCCAATTTATGAGGGTTAACTCTTATTCTAATAGTTTTTTTAAAAGCTATAAGACCTTTGCTTGTTTGTTCTCTATATTGTCTTGTCTACATATGTTTGTGTATCAAAACCAACATATAGAGTGCTCATAAGTTAAAATTCAAAAAACTGGATCCATGTACCTTTAATTCATGGGATTTAAACCATTCAATTTGAACTGGATAAACAAATGAGAATGAGGGATGTCTTTAAATTAACTAAAGAGGTAAATGCTGTTCAATATACTTGTCTAATACCTAGATTCTATAGTTAATAAGTTAATTATATTTGACATATATGGCATTAATCTTCATAAATGTGTTCGTTAGACATATCTGATTAAATTGCAAAGTTAAAATGCTAGGTGCTGGTGTTGTGGCTCAGCTGTAGATGCTCACCTAGCATGTGCAAGGCCCTGGGTTCAATCCTCAGCACCGCATAAAAATAAGTAGATAAAATAAAGGTATTGATAGCAGCACAATTCACAATAGCTAAACTATGGAGCCAACCTAGATGCCCTTCAGTGGATGAATGGATAAAAAAAATGTGGCATATATACACAATGAAATTTTACTCAGCAATAAAAGAGAATAAAATCATGGCATTTGTAGGTAAATGGATGGCGTTGGAGAAGATAATGCTAAGTGAAGTTAGCCGATCACCCCCCCCAAAAAAAAAACAAATGCTGAATGTTTTCTCTGATATAAGGAGTCTGACTCATAGTGGGGTAGGGAGGGGGAGCATGGGAGGAATAGATGAATTCTAGATAGGGTGGAGGGGTGGGAGGAACAGGGAGGGGGCAGGGAATTAGCAAGGATGGTGGAATGTGATAGACATCATTAACCAAAGTACATGTATTAAGACATAAATTGGTTGCCCCCTCCCCCTGCGCTGGCAAGGTAGAGGGAACTGTGACCATCCA
>NW_026000000.1:11398408-11408418 GCF_001458135.2 Marmota marmota marmota | reverse complement strand
GAGGGGAGAGGTGGGGAGGGGGGAGGGTGGAGGATGGGAAAGGCAGCGGAGCACAACAGACACTAGGATGGCAATTTGTAAATCAATGGATGTGTAACTGATGTGATTCTGCGATCTGTGTATGGGGTGAAGGTGGGAGTTCATAACCCACTTGAATCAAAGTGTGGAATATGATATGTCAAGAAATTTGTAATGTTTTGAACAACCCACAATAAAAAATTAAAAAAAAATAAATAAAATAAATAAATTCATTCTAAGCAAGCTAAAAAAAAAATGACATAAATTGGTGTGAACATACTTTATATACAAACAGAGGTATGAAAAATTGTTCTATATGTGTAATAAGAAATGTGATACATTCCGCTGTCATGTATTTAAAAAATAAAATCAATTGAAAAAAAGAAAATCTCATAAAGATAAAAAAGTGAAAAAGACAAAAAGGTATTGTGCTCAACTTTAACTAAAAAATAAACATTAAAAAAAGTTAAAATGCTGTTAAATATAACATCAAATACTCTTAACTTCTTGAATTCAATGGGATGGTATACTTGAACATTGTTTGTGTTTTCATGATTCTATGTACAAAGTGTCCAAAAGTTGAAGCTCTGTTCTTATGAAAATGAAGTAATTTGGGGGCTGGGGTTGTGGCTGAGTGCTTGCCTCACATGTGTGAGGCCCTGAGTTCGATTCTCAGCATCGCATAAAAATGAATAAATAAAATAAAGGCATTGTGTCCAACTACAACTGAAAAATAATTATTAAAAGTAAAAGGAAATGGAGTAATTTATCTAAATTCAGAAATTTCATAAGGGTTAATTTTTAATGTGAACAAAAATAAGGATCAACAGATAGGAAAGAGAAATCAGAAGGTATGGAAATATATTTAGTAGAAGGAAATATGTTTCTGGGTAAAAGTCTTTGTGTGATGAAATAAACAGCATGAAGATCTATGCAAGTAAAGGGCAAATTTGAACAAGTTTTTGTATAACTAAGTTGAATATATGTATGTGGAACCATCAGTTAAATCTATTTAGGAAAAAAAAATCTATTTAAGGATTTTTCCCTGAGGTCAGATACTAATGTACTGATATAAAACCAAGTTTTAATATACATGTTAACTTGACAAGGATTTCTTAAAATATTAACTTACTCTTAACATTGTGTCTATTAAATTTTATTTATTTTTTATACTTGTTATTTTATTTCTTTGGACATTTGAGTTGTTTATAGTTTGGGATGACTTTAAATACAGTTAATATGAAGACTTTTGTAAATATCCTTTTTTATATTTACATAAGCATATATAGGAGCAGAATTGCTGAGGCATAGAGTATACCTATATTTATCTTTTATAGGTACTACTAAAAACCACTATATCAATTTATACTCCCATGGCAGTGTACAAGAATTACTGTTGTTCCACATTCTTATTAAAACTTGGCAAGGTCAGGCAGGTTATTCAACTTTAGTTCTGCTAGGTGTATAGTGGAATCTTATTTTCCTTTTTTTGTGGGGGGGCGGGTCACAAGCTAAGTTACTGAGATGGCTCTGAACTCCTGATCCTCCTGCCTAGCTTCCAGAGCCATAAATTTTATTCCTTAAAGCAACCAATCTTAAAGGAATTAAGGTCTATACAACACGTATTACATAGCATCAATCATTATATTTGAGTATTACACTACAATACAGATTCTAAATTTTATGTTAAAAGCTAAACTTGCTTAATATAAAAACATCAGTATAGCATACTAATGTGTTCATATCTTCCAGGTATACAAATTTTTAAAGCAGGAGGATTTAAAAAACATTTTTACCAAGCTGATGTTTTCCAAATTAAAGTTGCCTATAATGGTAATTTAAAGCTTATAAGAATAGCAAATTTTATTGGGGACTTATTTATATCATTTAATGTTCTATAACCAAACCTAAATCTTAAGTTACCTTTTACCTTGGGGTAAAAATGTGGAGGTATTTCTAAAAGATAACAATCTTCTTAATCTGTTTAAAAGTTAATATTGTGAGACATGAAAGTATTTTGCCACTTTTTCAAACAGAAGGAAAGTTAAAGGCTCTCTGAGCTTTTCTTTGATTCATGTCTCACATGTAATGTTATATTGTGTTAGTTATCCATATAGACTCAGGAAACCATATATGTAAACTTTATTAAAGAAAGTGGCAAAGATTAGCTTCAGTACTAGAACGCTTTACCTAAGATTTGTGAAGAACCCCACCCTACCTGAGATAAGGCTCTGCCTCCCACCTTATTGCATATTAGAATAGTTCCAAAAGAAGCCAGACTTCAACTCATTTAAAATTGTGTTCAAAAGATTGATTTTTGTTGTAAAGATCACTGTGATCTCAAACAGGGTACATATATATAACTTAGCTAAAATTCAAGATAGATATCACACAAACTGAATATGCTTTTTACTCTTGTTAATTTCATTTTGTATTTTCCTTGTAAAACTATACGTGTTGCCTGTTAATGTTTTGCAGAAGTACTGCTTCCAGAAGAAACAACCTGGGTTAATTTGAGATAATAAGCCATTACCTACAGGACAAATAGGATATAAGGCTAATTTCCAATATTAATATAGACCCCGATTAAATAAAAGGGGTGAATCATTGTAAGATTATAGACATTAAAGTTAAAGCCCAATTTTCTTACTTTAAGATTGGTGAGGCCGGCTTGCGGGATATTTAAGGCCAAGGCTTAAAAATTCAGGCTAAAAAATGGTACTAGAAAACCAATATTTGGCTTCTGCCCTCTGAATAAGCCTAAACCTAGGGAATGAAAGAACTTCTCTAAGGTGCTTTACAGCTCTGGGCCACATGACCTCCTGATCAGAGAGATTAATGAGAACATTGGAGAACTATAAGGCAATTGATGCACCTGCTGCAAAGAGGTGGGTCACTGGAGAATGGAGACATCCTTGATCTTTCCAAGGGAAGCCACCTTATCAAGGAGATCCTACCTAGCAGATGGCACTAAAAGAGCTAAGAATCTGCTCTCAAGTTCCCCAAGAGTGACCCCTGAGGGAACTCAGCTGACTCTTAATAGCAGATAGGAACAAGGTCAATTTGACCAGCTTGGTCTTGAACACCCAGCAAAAACAGTTATAACCAAGATACAGCTGCACCTAGGCATTTTATTTTTTTTTAAAGAGAGAGTGAGAGAGAGAGAGAGAATTTTAATATTTATTTTTTAGTATTTGGCAGACACAACATCTTTGTTTGTATGTGATGCTGAGAATCGAACCCGGGCCGCACGCATGCCAGGTGAGCGCGCTACCGCTTGAGCCACATCCCCAGCCCACACCTAGGCATTTTAGAAGAAAAATAATCATTCTTTTAAATAATAAAACATAAGATATACACCGTGTCAGTCCCACGGCCCTGATGCATCCCAAATCTGAGGCTTTTTCCTTTGCAAGGCTCATAATTATCCCCACCTACCAAAATTAGATTGACCTCTGTACCTTAATCTTCCTTACTCCTCAAACTGACAATTCACCTCACAATCAAAGCCTCCTCATCCCAATAACAGCACACATCAAATGTAGGAAAGCCCCCAAATTATAACCTTACCCATATGGCTAAAATTATCCACTGGGATTGGCACAGGAACAGCAGGATTAGGAACTTCTACTCACTATACAAATTATCAGTACAGATTATTGCAGATATCCCAAAGATCACTGATTTGGTACTGACTTTACAACATCAGTTGGACTCCCTGGCATCTGTTGTCCTGCAAAATCAGTCAGGGAAGAGTACTGTTTCTATGTAAACCAACTGGAAGTAGTAAGAGACAAGCTTAAAAGGCTCCAGGACCACCTGGAATATGGAAAATAGATCTGACTCAGGAGCATTTTGGGATCTGAAATGGTAATTTTTCAATACAATGTTTTAAAATATTACCCATCTTAATATTTCCTTTCATAAGGAATTCTATCTCACAGCATATGTATTAAATCCCTATGTTTTATCATCTGAACTTATTCAAGTACAATATAATGCCTCACAAAAATATGTATTATGTTAAATGTGCGAACTATATGCTAAAACAATGTGTCAATCAAACTATATGGGGAAGTTCAGAACAAACTGTTATAGTTCTTAAAAGGCCCATAGCCACCTGGCTCCTTGTAAAAGCGCTAAATGTTTTACTGATAACTAAAGGCTGGCATTGTTATCTTGGCTAGAATAATTGTTTCTGCATCAACATTTGCAATTTCAAAAGAATTTTACTGAGACCTGGCAAACTCAAGTACATTTTCGTCAGGAAATTTTAAGTAAAATTGAACAACTAAAATATTCTATTATATGGCTAGGAGAACAAATACAAGCTTTTTGATGGGTTCATAGATTCAATGTTGTTAATATTACCCAATTTTATGTTACTGAAGTTCCATACAATAATACTGAGATTCAATGGCAAAAGGTATACAATCACCTAGTGGGACTTGATGCTTTTCATAAAAATGTTTCTTTGGATGTGTTGAAATTACAATCTCAGATTCTGGCCATGGTTGATGCAAAGGCACCTGCTTTTAACGATGAAGAAATTTGGGGCAATTTGACTGAATAACCTCTTCCCTTAAACCTTTTAAATACTTTCCTTTACATGTAGCTGGGTTACTAGCTGTAACTATACTGTTAAACTTATCTCTATTCTTGTTTTTCATAGTGTGTCAAGAAGGATGGAAATGATTAAAACATCAGGAAAATATAATTCCAAGAAATGGTTTCTTAGCACAAGTAACCTGCCCATCCCAAGCTGCCTCCCAGGACACATTCTCTCCTGCACCCATTGCCTGACTTTTTGAAAAGGAGGACTTCATTCACGACAATCTTGAGGCTCCTCCCACATATATACCCCTCTTCAGCCTCAACCACTAGGGTCTTCATATTCTTTTCCAAAACTCTGAAAGGTGGAGGTCTGCCCACTTTGCTCTTCTCAGCAGGAAGCATCCAAATTTTATATTGATGATCAAATTCACCCCAATTTATTATTACCTTTCAGAGTCTGGAATGAAGAATATGGAAAATAAGTCCAAGGACATTTTCCCTAAGCTTCTGTCATTTAAAATCCCAGACCTCAGCCAGAGTGAAGGAACACAAAAATAACTCTCCCCTGACCCTCCAATCCTAATGGGTAAGTGGACCCCAACACTGTGAACTCCAGGAATTGCCCTCCTGTCTCACCCTAAATGAAGTGTATATAAACCAGATTTTTTGTTTCAGCCCACTGCCATTTTCTGTACCAAAAATGACTCATGCCAGGGTTCTACCAATTGACTCTGCTATTAAATCCTGAATAAAGAAAAGCTTGCAGTGGGGTAGAGAGAAGATGGGAGGGGAGGGGAGGGGGGATAGTAGAGGATAGGAAAGGTAGCAGAATACAACAGTAACTAATAGGGCATTATGTAAAAATGTGGATGTGTAACCGATGTGATTCTGCAATCTGTATTTGGGGTAAAATTGGGAGTTCATAACCAACTTGAATCTAATGTATGAAATATGATATGTCAAGAGCTTTGTAATGTTTTGAACAACCAATAAAAAAAATTTAAAAAAAAAGAAAGAAAAGCTTGCAGACTAAGGTGTTCTTTCTGTCTCCTGTCTTCATCATGTGTGCATCATTTGTGCTAACAAACAGGAAGATCTCCCCTATTTTATTAAAACAAATACCTATAAAAGAAATATTTGAGGCACTTCAGGAGGTTTGAATATGGACTGGATGTTATATACTATAGAATTTGTGGAAATACAGGAAGCCAATCAAATGAGAACAAAACCTATTTATTCACAAGGAAAAAATCAAAGTTGGGTCAATTTCCTTATCTGGGAAAGATTATTATAGGAGTTAACATTCTCACCATTTAGGTGGGGCTTCCTTTATTTTTTCCCATTTTTTAAGTTGGTTCATTATAGTTGTATTGCCAAATGCTTGTCTTTGTCCCCAATGCCAATCCTATAATGAGGACACAATTTTGAGAAAAAGGAAAAAGAAGGTTTATTGCTTTGTTAGCAAAGGAGGAACACAGGGGACTCCTGTCCCAAAGGCTGTGATTTTAAAGATTTTAAGCTTTTAAAGAAATGACTCAAAAACTACATTCCAGGGGCTGGGATTGTGGCTCAGCGGTAGAGTACTCCCCTATCATGGGCGGGACTCAGGTTAGATTCTCAGCACCACATAAAAAAATAAAGGCATTGTGTTGTTCCATCTACAAAAAAGATTCATTCTCTCTCTCTCTCTCTCTCTCTCTCTCTCTCTCTCTCTCTCTCTTAAAAAAAAACCACTACATTCCATGTGTTTTCTATCTGGAGTTATAATTTACTTGTTAATTTGGGAGACAGTCATTTCTGAGACCTTCTGGTACCATCCCCAAAGTCTGGATTACTTTGTTCCTATGGTAGGCATATACTCAGGGACAGATAACTCTGTCTAGGATGGGAAAGAAAGATAATCCTGTTCTCTCTGAAATTAGGATGGGGGAGAGATTGGGAGGATCAGGGAGAGAGAGGAAGAGAAAGGAGCATATCCATTTTAAAAATAAGTTGCTGAGGCATAGCAGCAAATGTTATATTCAAAGCATAAAGTGGACCATTGTTATAATTGTGAGACATCTGTTGCCTGGTGCCCAGATCCCCCTGCAGGGTAAAGAAATACTGGAGAGGATGTAGAGAAAAAGGAATACTTTTACACTGTTAGTGGGATTATAAATTAATACAATCACTCTCCAGGGTAATCTGATTGGACCAAAGACCACATGAAGACTTTGTGGACAGAGTGTCTTACCCAAGATTGGGTAAGGGGCTATCTCCCTTAACACTGGAGATCTATATAAATCTCTAGACAATAGTCACTCTCAATATTCCTCTCTTGGGGTCCCTCCCCATTGGGAGCCCTACCTTCTTACTTTCTTTTACTCTTAAACATTGTTACTTTGCTCTCTTCCTTATGTCTATGGATTTCATTCTTCAAATTCACAAGACAACCTAACTCCACACTCTGTTCTACATTAAACCACATTTTCTTTATATGTATTCATCCATTGATGGACACATAGGCTGGTTCCATAATTTGGCTATTGTAAATTATGCTACTATAAACATGAGTATGCATGTATTACTGTAGCAAGATGACTTTAATTCTTCAGCATAAATATCAATGAGTGGTATAGCTGGTTGATATGATGGTTCCATGCCTAGTCTTGAGGAACTTCCATACTGATTTCCAGAGTGGTTATATTAATTTAAATCCTACCAACAGTGAAAAAGTATTCCTTTTTCTCTACATCCTCTCCAATATTTCTTATTATTTGTATGCTTGATGTTTCTTGTTTGCTAGCAAAGCAATAAACTTTCTTTTTCCTTTTTCTCAAGATGTTGTCTTCTTTATTGAATTGGCATCAAAGACAAGGACCTAGGTTTTGGTTACACCACCAGCAATGTATGAGTGTACCTTTGCCCACACATTCTCACCAACATTTATTGTTACTTGTATTCTTGATAATTGCCATTCTTTTTTTTTTTTTAAGAGAGAGAGAGAAGAGAGAAAGAGAATTATTTATTTTTCAGTTTTCGGTGGACACAACATCTGAGGATCGAACCCACCGCCCTGCACATGCCAGGCGGGCACGTTACCACTTGAGCCACACCCCCAGCCCTTGATAATTGCCATTCTGACTGGAGTGAGATAAAACCTCAGTAGTTTTGTTTTGCATTTCCCTAATTGCTAATGATATTGAACTTTTTAAAATGTGTTTTTGTCATTTATATTTCTTCTCTTGAGAAGGGTCTGATTAATTCATTTGCCCACTTATTAATTGGGTTATATGATTTTTTTGGTATAATTTTTTTTGAGTTCTTTATATATTCTAGATATTAATTCTGTCAGAAGGGTAGCTAGCAAATATTTCTTCCATTCTGTAGGTTCTCTCTTCACATTCCTTAATTGTTTTCTTTGCTTTTCAGAAGAATTTAATTTGATGCTGTAGGTGGCTTCCTTTAGAATTTATTTATTTATTTTTTTTTTAAAGACTTGAAGGAATTGTTTTTATTTTTAAAGAGAGAGGGAGAGATAATTTTAATATTTATTTTTTTTTAGTTTTCGGCAGACACAACATCTTTATTTGTATGTGGTGCTGAGGATCGAACCCGGGCCATATCCCCAGCCCCACTTCCTAGATCTTCTGGTGACATCTTCTTTTGTAATGCCAGATTCATGGGACCCCAATAGATCTCCAGGAGCTGAATCCGATGCAATCACACATTGCAAGCTCCAGCCTGGACTCACAACCATTTCTGATGCAGTGGTCCCAAGGAGTGAGTCCTGACCCTTAGTTCATTGGAGATTTATAAGTTTTTTGGGGATACTCTATGCATCCACAACATCACACAGCAAATCATTTCACACTGCTGGAAAGTCAAACAACAGCTCTTAACATTGATTAGCACATTCATTGGCCATTGGCGGGAACAAGTCAGGTAAGGATGATTGGTTAGTTCAAGTGGTGGATACATTTGAACTGATTGGTTTAGGCGGCAGGGGGTTGCAAGAGCGTATATTGTAAACTTGCAAGGTTGCCTAATCATGTTATCAATCACCAAAACTACTAGGAGGGTCACCTGGTATTTCAGGTATCTTCCCTGTCTCACTCTGGTGGTTGCCATGGTCCGAAATTAGGCCTCAGGCATTCTTTTGGTCTTTTCATGAACTTGCATTTGATTCAAGGACATCTAGTACAGACAAATGACTCAGCCGGGTAGCTTATGTGCCTAGGACTGGGTTTTCCAAGGACAAGGGTCACCCCCTTTGGACAAGCCCTGCTCTGAGTTAGAGGCTGGTTTTTAAAAAATGGAGTCACATCAGTTTCTCACTTTCTGTGGAGAACAAAAAACTCCTGGTAATCTTGTTCACTGCTCCCCAGGTTAGGGAGTGGGAAAGGGGAGAAGAGGAAAAGAAAAACATATCTCTTTAAAATAAGCAGCAAGTGGGCTGGGGATGTGGCTCAAGCGGTAGCGCGGTAGTGCGGTCGCCTGGCATGCGTGCGGCCCGGGGTTCCATCCTCAGCACCACATACAAACAAAGATGCTGTGTCCGCCGATAACGAAAAAAAAAATATTAAAATTCTCTCTCTCTCTCTCTGAAAAAAAAAAAAAAAAAGACACAACGCTTCATTTAAAAAAAAAATAATGGTACAGAATAGAGGACACAGAAACCAATCCACAAAACTACAACTATCTTATATTTGATAAAGGGGCTAAAAGCATGCAATGGAGGAAGGATAGCATCTTCAACAAATGGTGCTGGGAAAACTGGAAATCCATATGCAACAAAATGAAACTGAACCCCTTTCTCTCGCCATGCACAAAAGTTAATTCAAAATGGATCAAGGAGCTTGATACAAATCAGAGACACGCCGTCTGATAGAAGAAAAAGTTGGCTACGATCTACATTCGGTGGGGTCGGGCTCCAAATTCCTCAATAGGACACCCATAGCACAAAAATTAATAACTAGAATCAACAAATGGGACTTACTCAAACTAAAAAGTTTTTTCTCAGCAAAAGAAACAATAAGAGAGGTAAATAGGGAGCCTACACCCTGGGAACAAATCTTTACTCCTCACACTTCAGATAGAGCCCTAATATCCAGAGTATACAAAGAACTCAAAAAATTAGACAATAAGAGAACAAACAACCCAATCAACAAATGGGCCAAGGACCTGAACAGACACTTCTCAGAGGAGGACATACAGTCAATCAACAAGTACATGAAAAAATGCTCACCATCTCTAGCAGTCAGAGAAATGCAAATCAAAACCACCCTAAGATACCATGTCACTCCAGTAAGATTGGCAGCCATTATGAAGTCAAACAACAACAAGCGCTGGCGAGGATGTGGGGAAAAGGGTACACTTGTACATTGCTGGTGGGACTGCAGATTGGTGCAGCCAATTTGGAAAGCAGTATGGAGATTTCTTGGAAAGCTGGGAATGGA
>NW_026000000.1:11391144-11395139 GCF_001458135.2 Marmota marmota marmota | reverse complement strand
CCAAGGATTAGAAAATAAAGAAAGAAAGAAAAGAAAAAATATTTTTTTACAAAAATAATGATGATAATAAAAATGAAAATTAAAATTTAAAAATAATAATAATAATAATAATAATAAATTTTAAAAAATTAAAAACATTAAAAAAAGTTAAAGAACAACAACAAAAAAAAATTGAAAATGAAAGAAAAAGAAAAAAATGATAATAATAATAATAATAAATGCAGTCCTAGAGTTCGATTGACTTCTCTTCCAGTAGGTGGAGCTGTGCCCACTGGGTCAAACTTCTCCTCTCAATAGGTGGGAACCAATCACTGTGCAGCAGCTCTTCCTCCCAGACTGGGCGGGTCTCCAATCCCGAGTGCCTAGGGCCTTCTCTTGTGTTTCCTCAAGCCAGGCCGCACTCACCTGTGATGCTCACCACAATACTGGCTACACGCCAGGTCTGCTACTCCTGGGAGCCCTGTTTTCATGAACGCCTGGGCTCACTCTCCCTGTTTGCCTCCCTCAGACCCTAAGTTTGTAGAGCTTGGGGCTGAGAACCCCCAGCGAATTTGCTTGCTCTCCGGTAGCCACGCCCCCGGTAGCTGGTGCAAGAGACCTCAGTTGTCAGCACTGGTTGGAGCGGTAGCCAGGAGTTCCGCGCCGCGAGTCCCGCGCCACTCCTGATTCCCTCGGTCTGGCTATTGCTCTCACAGGAGAGCTGGGAGGGGCCCTTAAGGTTTCCCCGCTGTGAGGAGAGAGATGGCTAGGGGATTACACACCTGTCTCGCTGGTTTCAATGCAGTTATCACCTCCGCCCATGACGTCAGTTCTCTGCCAAGGTGGTATCCCATGCAAATGGTGATCGTTCGTTCCCTTTGCCTGGTGATCAATGCAACAGGTGGGTCCTGACTGTCTCTCCCAATCCCCGTTTCAATCCTGTGGCCACTGCCTATGAAGGCTCGGTTGGCTTTTACCTCTGTAAGTTCATAAGGGCCGACCAGTTATTTCAGTGGGATCGTTAGTGCTGAGTCACGAGAAGCAGGCGAACCGGAGCTTGGATGCAGCCGATCTGGGCTTGGTGTGTGTGTTCTGAGGGGCTCAGACTGTACTCCCCAGATCCACGTCAGCTCAGCATTGCCTAGTGATCCTGAGCAAACAGCATTTATACAATTTACAGCTCCCTATGCCCGCGCAGTTGAAGAGGTCAGAGACTTGATCTCTCCGTGCCCCGCTGCCATGTTAGATCTCCTCAATGATATTCATGTTACCCTTACAGCTTCCTGGCATAAGCAAGTTCTTGGGATTATATAAACTGCTGCTTCTGTTTCCAGTCCAGATTTCTAGAAATGAAACCCTGCCACTGTCGCCTCTGCCTCTGGGCTGCGCTCACAGGCGCCGCACTCGTCTGTGACCGTAGCGGCGCCGCTGCGGCCTCCGCCGCTCCTCCGCCCGGTGCCCGGCCCCCAGGGCTCAAGCGGCTGCCGCCGCGGCTCCCCGGCCCCCTCCTCCGGAGCACAGGTCCCCTCGCAGGGGGATGCAGAACGACCCCAGAGCAGGCTCTGCCCGAAGGTGCAGCGGCGAACAGGCGACCGAGGCGCTCGAGGCCACGGTCCAGCCTTTGGAGGACAGGGCTCGGCACGCAGCCCAGCTCCAACCTCTAAATGCGGCTGCCGGACAATGTAGACAGAGCCATCAAGACAGCAATCAGAAAGCAAATGGCGGCTCCCGCGGAGTGGATTTTCGGCACAGAAACCATCTACCACTTATTTTTTTAAATGGACATTTTTTTTCCTCTTCCTCTCTTCTTGCTCCTCCCTAATTTCTCCCCCTCCCTAATCTCAGAGGAAACAGGATTACCTTTCTTCCTCATTTTAGGCAGATTTATCTGTCCTTGATCACACGCCCATCATAAGAATCAAGCAATACAGACTTTGGGTATGGCACCAGAAAATCTCAGAAATGACTGTCTCCCAAATTAACAAGTGAATTACAACTTCAACAGAGAATCATGGAATGTAGCCTTTGAATCACCTCTTTAAAAGCCCCCTGTTCCTGCTGATGGGCAGAATCAGCCTCTGGGACAGCAGTCCCCTGTGTTTCTCCTTTGCTAGCAAAGCAATAATCCTTCTTTTTCCTTTTTCTTAAAACCATGTGCTCAGTCTGGCACAGTTGCACATGCCTGTAATTCCAGCAGCTTAGGAGGCTGAGGCAGAAGTATCATTAGTTCAAAGCCAGCCTCAGCAAAAGTGAGGCACTAAGAAACTTAGTGAGACACTCTCTCTAAATAAAATACAAACTAGGGCTGGGGATGTGGCTCAGTGGTTGAGTGCCCCTAAATTTAATCCCTGGTACCCCACAAAACAAAGCAAAACCATGTTCTGCTTCTTGGATTGGCATCATGGACAAGGGCCAAGCTTTCAGTAACAGATCCAGGGTCTTGCAGATCACATGTGGCTTCTCTTGGAAGCAATAGGAACATTTCCCTTTTCAACAAGCCTCCTCTGTAGAATGTGCACTGGTTGGCTTCCTATTCTCTAGGGTCCTCACTATCCCACTAATTGGCAAATCAGGTGACTCACCAGAGTTGCAGGACCAAGAAGGTTTCTGTCATTCCATGGATCCTGACCCTACAGGGCAATGGCCATGTTTTTGGTTTTAAACATCCAGCAGACCAGTTTCACCAGTATTTAAGTGGGAGTGTTAGGTTTTATTTTTACAGTTACCCCTTCCACTTAATTGGGGCCAGTATTAGCACTGGAAGTTAGCATCTTGTCTGTCCTGTAGATGATGGCTTATTATCTTTTCTGTCCCCTAGATGATGGCTTATTATCACAAATTAAATCAGATTGTTCTATTAGAAAGAGTACCACTGCAAAACACTAACAGGCAACAGCTGTAAAGTTTATAAGGAAAATATAGAATGAAAATTACAATAGCAAAAATATTAATTATATATAATAGCTATAATAAAAAATCATGATTTTCATAATCCCAAACCTCACTTAGTTATATATTGTGTCTCCTGTTTGAGATCACAGTAATATTTACAATAAAAATTTACCCTTCAACATAATTTTAAATGAGCTTAAGTCTAGCCTACATTGAAATCATCCTAAAATGGAGTAAGTTGAGAGGCAATGTCTTAACTTAGGTGAGGTAGGGCTCTTAATAAATCTTAGGTAAAGTGTTTCACTTCTGAAGCTGATCTTTTTCCATTCTTAAGTATCATTTTACAAACTTCTCAAATACTGTTTCCTTAGTCTATATGAATTTTAGTTAACACAATACAAAATTATATCTGAAACATGGATCAAATAATGCTTAACCTTTTAATCCCTTTTTGTGCAAAAGTGACAAAATGTTTTCATGTTTCACAATGTTAATCTTTAAACAGATCAGGCTGTCATTATCATCAAAAAATACATTTAAATTTCCAGGCCAGTGTAAAAAGTAACATAAAATTTTATATTCATCTTATTGATAACAGGTTATCTTTATCCAGTTACAGAACATTAAATGACATAAATACATCCCCAATTAAATATGCTATTTCTATAAGTCTAAAATTACCCATTACAGACAACTTTTAGTTTGGAGAACACCAGCTTGGTAAAGTGCTTTCCTAAGCTTTATATATTAAAACTTGTATACTAGAAGAATCACAGTTTTAGGGACAGGAGTCTTCTATGTTTCTCCTTTGCTAGCTGTTGCGTTGTCGCGCGACTTCTTGCCCGCAAGAAAGACGCAACCCAAGAATCTTCTTTCAACAACTTTATTCAGGCCCCTGATAGCTTCTTCTACTCCGAATCTCTTTGGGATGCCCCTCCCAGCCTTAATAAAGCATCTCAAGCCCCAATGCAAAGCAGCCACGTGGAGCTTTCTCATAGAGTGATGAAAAGTCATGCGCCAACTCTCCCAAACAAGGAGTTGTTTGTCACAGACCACAGCGGAGCCAGCGCCATCATGTAATGGTGACCATAATTTGCATAAACGGCAGAAGCGGCTCACCACAG
>NW_026000000.1:11349889-11385340 GCF_001458135.2 Marmota marmota marmota | reverse complement strand
CAGGTTTCACTCTCTGCGAATTCCCCTCTTTCTGAGATATCTCACTCCCTGCCGTTTCTGATTTCTCGTCATGTAATTGCTCTAAAACTTCTTGTCCTTTTGTAAGTGCCTCCTGGCATCTGCCATCTGTAAGGCAACTATGGACCATTTTCCAAAGGGGTATCATCCCACCCTCTAATATGCCCTGCTCAGAAGCAAAGTCAAGATCTTTGCCTAATTTATCCCAACTAGGTACAGTAAGGCTGCCCGAAAATGCAAACCACGGTGCAGCGATATCTACTTTCTGTAAAAATCTCTGTAAAGTACTATGTTTCACCTCCAGACCTTTAGAACGTAACAGGCCATCTAGGGCCAGAAGAAGCGGACTGGAAGGTACGGCACCCATGACACAACAAAAGAAGCACAAAAACACAATGACAGAACAAGAGAAAGTAAAAGCGAAAGTACACAATGCAGCTGCTGCCCCGCTTTAGTCGCGGATCCCACTTACTTGGGACGATTTCCCGCTTTAATTGCGGGTCCCACTCACCTGGGACTACGGTGCACCCCCCTGATTGTTGAAAGTTCTGACTCCCGGGTTTCGGCACCACTTGTTGCGTTGTCGCGCGACTTCTTGCCCGCAAGAAAGACGCAACCCAAGAATCTTCTTTCAACAACTTTATTCAGGCCCCTGATAGCTTCTTCTACTCCGAATCTCTTTGGGATGCCCCTCCCAGCCTTAATAAAGCATCTCAAGCCCCAATGCAAAGCAGCCACGTGGAGCTTTCTCATAGAGTGATGAAAAGTCATGCGCCAACTCTCCCAAACAAGGAGTTGTTTGTCACAGACCACAGCGGAGCCAGCGCCATCATGTAATAGTGACCATAATTTGCATAAACGGCAGAAGCGGCTCACCACAGCTAGCAAAGCAATAAAACTTCTTTTCCTTTTTCTTAAAACTGTGTTCTCATTATTGGATTGGCATCAGAAACAGGACTGAGTTTCAGTAACAAATTTGGTACCCCAGTTGGAATCCAAGATCAGCCTATACTCCAGCTTTTTTTGGGCTGGTTCTGCTCTTCAAGGAACCCCACTTCCATGCTGAAGATGCAAGGTGCTGTCAAATTTGTTGAGAGCCAACTGCAGGAGAGTTAGAAAGCAGGTAAGTTTGTCATGGGTCAAACAAGAGGAGTTATTTTTATGAGTAAAGGGAGGGATTTAGGGACAATCTCAGCAACTGTGGAAGCTCTTTTTGCTTCATGGAACCTAAATGGTACAGGTTGCTCCATCATGGTCCACTGTGAGAAAAAGGAAACTGCAAAGCTGTGACATCCTTGGTCATCTGGTAAGTCCCCCCAGTGTGTACACTGAAAGCCTTGATTCCACAGATCTGGTTCCTCTTCATGGAAATACCTAGTTTCTCTTTCTGCAGACAACTATGGTGATACTGGTGTAGGAGTCATGGTTAAGTGGGACTTGAGAACCTAGGGATATTTACTCCTTTGTTGTCTGTTCTAGGTTCTCATCTGTTTGTTGGCATTGGTTTTGGGAATTCCCTCTGGTTGTCTATTTTGTTTATGTCTGTTACTGCCCCTTTTAAGACATGGCCAGTACTGCATTGATTCTATAGATAGTCTCTTGGGAAAAATCTCTTTTTATTATTTAATATTTTTTTAGTAGATGGACACAATGCCTTTATTTTATTTTTATGTGGTGCTGAAGATCGAACCCAGTGCCTTACATGTGCCAGGCAAGTGCTCTGCCAATTGAGCCACAACCCCAGCCCCTCTCTCTGTTTCTTTTTTGTACCATCTTGCCATTGCAGTTGGTCTGTCAGACGTAAAGTAAGCCGAAGAAAGGGCAACCTATAGGTATAAGCCTTTCTAAGAGAAAGCAGGTTATGGTAGCACAATCTGGCCTTCGAATGGTTTTTCAAGATTATTTACAATCTTGAAGTTGAAACTGGTCTGTCACAGGTAATGTATGAAAGTGATTATCTATGTATAGTTATTTATGCAGTTGCATGATAAGGGGTCTGAATGAATTTGAAGGTGCCAAAAAGGCACTGCTTCTGGTGTACGGAATAGCACCAGAAGAAAGGGTTAAAAAAAATTAAATCTTTTAAACTCTGTGCTGGCACTTGGCTCCAGGCATCAATAGATCCTCTCACTGTGGGTCAAGGACATTAGCCCTAAGCTAGAAAAAATATTCCAGAAAACCTCCCTGAGCTGTAGAAAAGTGGCCAAGGAGAACCTGGTATCTGCCCTGCCTTCCAGCCCCTTTTGCCCATGGTGGGTGAAGGGTGGTGAAGACTGTTGGCAACAAAAGATGTGGCAGTAGGTTCCAGCACTGTTAGTTTATGACTTGGGGATAAGAATAGTTTCCCCTTTTAAGATTGCACAGGACACCCTATTTGGCCAGGGGATATTTATCACTCGGGCAAAGCAATTGTTGCTATGACAATATCCCATCAAACTGAATGCTTGGGAATACTGGCAGGATAAACAACTGCACCCAGAAAAGAAAAAGACAGAAACTAAGGCCAACCTGTGTTTGGTAGGCAGCCTCTGTAAAGGCTCTTCAGGGAAGCCTAAAGAAAAGGATGAAAAGGGCCTCTTCCATTGCATATCAATCTGTCTAGTATAAGAAAAAGGCCCCAAAAGAAACTCTGGGTACAACTGACAGAGGGAAACTCACTTAAAGTTTGTGGAATTGTGATGATAATGGAGACAGGTCAGGCTCCTTTTAGGTAGTAGCTAGCAATAAACAGGGAAATGCAGGTAAGGTCACTAGTGTTCTTTAAATTACTTTAAAGTCTTTTTAAAACAACTTCCAAGGTAGACAAGAAAGCAAAGAGTGGTAACTAATTTGTAAAAAAGAAACAGAAGCAAGAGAGCTAGCTGGAAATCATGTCAGGAGAAAAGAATTAATGGGACTAACCCTTGATAGGGTCCATTGATATTGATGTAAAGCTAGAAATTATTGCTATAAGTGTTTCCAATTGTCTGGGAAGATTCCTTTAGTATCATAGGTGCACTAAGGTAACTTCTGACCAGATATCAACCCCAATGCCCACAATAACATGGGATTGACTTGTAGATGAAGTCCTCTTAAATAGGATGGACACCATAACAGTTCTGGAGAGGGCCAACTAAGTTAAAAAACTCCATGGCCCATTGTGAAGAAGGAGTTAAACACTTGCTTGGTAAAGAGTACAGAAGGTGGTTCCCAGCTCTCCTGGTAAACATCAAACAATAATAAATTTAGAGAGAGCATTGTCTCCTTTGTTGTTCTCTGATCATAGATGGCCCACTTTGTCTTGAGAGTGCTTTCTGCTTGAGATTCATTTTGATGTTACTTTATTTTTACCTTACTTCACTTTTAATAAAGTTCTCTTGCATGACTTTTGGTGTTTGACTTTAAATTTTCTTTCATTGGAACACAAGAACCAAAGTTTGGAGTTTCAGCTCCCTGTTTTCCTGTGGCATTCCAACTCCACGTAATGTAATCTGGGAGAAAAAAACATTAAGGCACAGTTTTTGTATATGCTGGATTGTCCAGTCTTCTCCTGGAATGAAATTTACTGTGTAAATTAAATGCACAGATAACATTTATAAGGATGGTTTCAGAATATGAATTTAAGAAAGGGTCTGAAACTAGAGAAGATTAAAAAAAGTTATAGGTATGGAAATATATTTTAGTATGGAAAATTAGAAGGCAAAAAAAATGTTTCTGGATAAGAAAGTGTTTTGTCCAGTAAAGTAACATTCTTGTGCTAAAGTCCAAGAAGAAAGAGGAGAAAGCTAAGGGTATAAACAAGTTGTGAATGTTTAAGTCAAAGAAGGTTTGCAGAAGGTAAAACCCCAAAATTTTGTGTAACATTGATTTGCTCTTATCAATTAAGATAATTTTCTTGTATCTGTTAGGTTTTATTACTTAGGGAACTAAGTCTTAAAGAAATTAGAATTTGTACCTGCATTTGTTTTTGTAAACCTTTAGCAGAGCAGGCTCTGTTTTCTTTTCCTAGGAAGCACTTGCACATGAAGTTGTTGCTTTAGGGTGAAAATGTTATCAGTACATTTAATTTACACAACAAAATTTATCTCAGGAGAGGGATCCTGACAGTCTAGCTTCTACAAAAAAACAAAAACAAACAAACAAACCAAAAAAAAAAAAAACAACAACAACAACAAAACAAAACAAAACAAAAAACCTTTGACTTAATCCTTTTTTTAAAGGTTATTTATGAAAATAATCCTGGTCAAAATTTTAAGTCATCAGTTTCTCTAACAATGATAAATCCTAATGAACATTAAACTTTAAATATTTTATAGCTCTTACAACTTGCATAAATTGGTACTCATCAATTTGAGGGTTTTTGTTTTGTTTTGTTTTATTTTTAAACAGGCAGAATAAACATATTGTAGGATATTGGGCAAAACTGACTCAATTAATGTTTTAAACATTTGTCCAGAAAAGAATGAATCTCCATTAATGCCTCTCTTTTGGTTAGCAGGAAACAGTTTTTATTTGGCTGCAGACAGGTTCAGAGGGCACAGCTTTTGCTATAATCAATCCCCTGAATCCCGAGTTCAGGTAGTTTCAGAGTTTTATATCCAGCATGTAAGGGGAGGGGATCAGAAGTTCACAGTCTGCAAAAGTTCACACAAAAGCAGCTTTTTCTTTCACTGTTTTGGGCAAGTTAACACTTCAAGGTCAACACCTGAGAAAGAGAGAGCTTCTTCTCCCCTTTCTTTCCTTCCCTGCCAGCTGTTACCATGGAGCCCAATTGGTATCTTCTCTTATCTTAAAAATGCAGACATCTCTGTGAAGCCCAGCTCAAGGCCAGAGGCCTTGCTTGCACATTTCTACAAACTACTATACTGGATACATTTGTGAAAAACTAGTAAGGGGGTGTCCAGCACCTGGAGTGCTGGTATCTTCCTGGCCAGTGGTCAAGTAAAACAGGGCAACAGGAAAATAGGAAGTTTATCTACATTGAACTCTTTTGCAGAGACATTTTTGCTGACAGTCCCTAAATCAGCCATGGTGAAGATTTCTGGAGAAGCCCAGTTAAGACTTTTCTGAGGAGAAAGGGGTGCCACTACATCCTTATAAAACAGAATTTTGGTTAAGATAACACTGATTACCTTTCTCAGGGTTCCTTCGGCCTAAAAGGTTGTAAAAAGTTTAAAACTCATTATCATTGGGAAGAGCTCAGAACATACTGTTCACTGTTTATCTTCCTGCCTCTCACACCCATTGTTTCCCAGAGCTTCATTGTTTGCTCTTCTCCTTCCTGGGCTCCTTGACAATGGGAAAACGTAAACATTTTACGTTTCAGTATTAGCCTTTTCCCATTGTGGTTGGGAAGGGATGAGTGTTTGTTTTGGTAGTATTGTTAGGTATTGGGAGATTCCCCCTGAAGTTAAGTTTCTGTCTCCCTAGAACATATTTTGTCCCCAGGTTATAATTTAATAGTACCGGTGCCCATTACCACATTCTTTGTGACTAGCAGTTTTCACTATCCCATAAGATAGGCAAGTTAATTGTCAGATAATGAGGGTAATGGACACCAATTAAATTTTTTTCACCCAAATTTAAAGACAACCCTGTGAGGTTAAGCATTCTAGTTCACTCCTTCATCGTAGAGTAGTGGGAAAATGAAAATAGAAGTTGACCCAAGTGGAGTTTATGAAGGGTTAAGGAAAATAATGTTCCTACAAGAGAGCCCCAAGGGAAAAAGCAAACTTTCATCTCTTCCTGGGTTCATTCCCCTGCATTTCTACCTGAAAGGACACTTGTAGAGTCCACACAAAGTCCAAAGACCATGCTGCACACTGGAATCTCACACAAGAGATAATTATTGTCAGTAGCCTGAGGCAAACCAACAAGGCTTACCTTGGAGGAGAGCAGCAGTGTGTGGCACTCATAGTGCAGCTTTATAGTCTGCAAGAGGAATTTCATAAGCTGTCAAGAAGTTGTGTCCTAAACTGGGGTGGGGTTGACTGTTTAGCAGGCATACATTCTTACGGGAAGTTAAACAGCATTGCCTCAGAATAGAAACTTTGGAGCCTCTAGATAAACTGGCTCCCAACCTAAAATGGTGAACCTGATGCCAATATTGATCTGATGCCAATACTGAAAGGCGAGTGACTCACCCGAGACAGAGATTCAACAAGAGATTTTGGTGGGGGGCTGCCCGAAGGGGAAGGAAAGGAGAGGCAGAGAGCAGAGACAGGAGAGGAGGAGAACAGAAATAAAGAGAGCAGTGAGAGGAGAGAAAGAAGAGTAAGAAAGCAGAGAGGAAGAGAGGAGGTGGCAGAGAGCGTGAGCTTGCAAGCTTGGGCTGAAGAAGGGTTGCCTAGGCGACGTGGCGGGTGCTGATTGGCAGGGTGACTCAGGAAAAGCTAGTGGACACTGTGTCCTGTGGAGATTGGTGGAGAAAAACCTTTGAATTTGGCACTCTTCAGCTTGGCGCCCTTGGGAGAGGAGGGGGAGGGGTAAGGGATTATGTGATGTTCTAGGGAGACAGAAACTTAACTTCAGGGGGAGTCTCCCAATACCCAACAATACTACCAAAACAAACACTCATCCCTTCCCAACCACAATGGGAAAAGGCTAATACTGAAACACTGGGCCCTAGAATTTTAAGTTTTCCCATTGTCAAGGAGCCCAGGAAGGAGAAGAGCAAACAATGAAGCTCTGGGTAACAATGGGTGTGAGAGGCAGGAAGATAAACAGTGAACAGTATGTTCTGAGCTCTTCCCAATGATAATGAGTTTTAAACTTTTTACAACTGCCTTCCTGAATTAAAATTTTAATCTATACACCTAGGTCCCTGACTGTCTGAACAGCACATCTGCAGTCTCCAAAGATCAAGTCACCCTCGTTGTAAACTGTAAAACTCAGACTCCTATAATCTGGGGGCAATTTCTGTACCCAGAAAAAGAGCCTTCACGTGCCTGATTGTTTGGCTTCATTGCAGAATAAAAGAAATGCTTTCTGATCCATTTGAGTTCTTCTGTCCTGGTTATTTGAATTTTCATTATGGTGCAAATACTGTGTTGGTTATTTTTGCATACAGGTTACAAAAAAATTCAGATTTAAGAACTAAAAATACACAGCCAAATAGAAGGTCATGGGCCAAGCCAAGAGCCTTAGTACCTTCCCAACATCTATCTATACAGCATGATGCTTTGACTATGTCCCTGTGGCTTTGAAATTTACATATTTTTTCTTTTTCCTAACCTTCTTCTCCCTGATCTTCTCCTTCCTGATCTTCCTTTCCCTAACCTCCCTGCTCCATCTTCTCCTTTCTGATCTACTCCCTAATCCATTTTCTCTGAATCACCTCTTTAAAAGCCCCCTATTCCTACTGATGGGCAAAATCATAGCCTTTGGGACAGGAGTATCCTGTGTTTCTCCTTTACTAGCAAAACAATACATATTTTTTCTTTTTTTTTTTTTCTCAAAACTGTGTCCTCATTATTAGATTGGCATCAGGGACAAGGACTGAGCTTTTGACAACATAGATTCCAGCAATTAGCCCCAATGCTTTTTAATGTCTGTATAGCAGGGACTCTGACCAATGCCTTTTTCTAGAATCTTAAGTCCCCAGATAGTATACTCAAATGGAAAACTTTCTACCAGTTTTCTCCTAGAAGCACAGGGAGTTTCATCTTTTCTTCTCTCATTCAAAACAAACTTTATTTCTTTCATTTTTGTCTTCTGCCACCATCTGTGGATTTATTTGAATCCATAAGAACCCAGAAAGAAATCACTGAGGCCTCCGATAAGCAAAAATAACCACATGGCTTCAGCACCATTATGAAAATACAAATAACCAGGACAGAAGCAGACCTCAAACGGATCAGCAAGCTTTCCTTTATTCCAGAGTGGAGTCAATCAATTAGACTCATTTTCTGGGCACAAAAATGGCTGCTGGTTACAGATGGAGTCTTGAGTTTTATAGTTTACAATGAGGATAGTTTAATTATTGGAGACTGAAGTAGGACATGTTGGTTTGGACAGTCGGGAAAGAAGTTGTAAAAAGCCTGAAACTCAATGTCACTGGGAAAAGCTCTGAACTTGGCCAGAATTCACTGTTTATCTTCTTCCTCTGTTACCCAGAGCTTCACTATTTGCTCTTCTTCCAGACTCATGGGAAAGAATAAAAGTCCAGAGCCCAGAGTTTCAGTATCAGCCTCCTCCCTTCAGGACCAATTGTGGTTGGGAAGGGATATTTGCTTTTGGTGGAGATGCTGGGGATTATAAGGTCCTTGCTTAGCATCTGGATGGCCATCTTAAGTGACAGCCACCATCTTAAGAAAAAGTTTCTCTTTCCTGTCCAAGGGCCTTTCTGAGAAAGGCTCACTGCTCCCTCATACCAACTCACACTTAACCACCCACATTAGAACCCGCCGTGCTCTAATCCCTGCCCGTATTGCCTCTCTCCATCTATGGAGAGATGTGACTTTATTTGTCAGCTCTTACAAACTCTCTTGTGTATCTCTGCCTGGTCTCCTTCTTTCATGGTTCCTAGCTTTCCTTTCAGGGATGAACCCAGGAAGGGATGACAGTTTACTTTCTTTCCCCAGGGGGCCCACTGTTACTGGGAAAGAGTTTACAAGGAGTGGATTAATGATTGCTTGCTCATCCCCTTCCTCCTGGTCATACAGTTTTTGGGGATTGTCATTTCTTTGTCCTGGGGGTGTCATTTTCCATCTCCTTCACCTACAGCCCATGTAGATTTCATTTGTCAGCAGAAGCAGTGAACTGTGTTCCTTTTTCAAACTCAAATTTTATTCCCATGGGCAAAGAGTGGCTGGAAGGCAGGGTGAAGGCCAGGTCCTTTTTACCCATTTCTCTAAAGACCAGGCAGCTTTCCTGGGATTTTTTTTCTTTTAATTTTTCCAGGACTATGTCCCTGACACACAGCAGGATGATTTGCAGCTTCCTGAGGCCTGGCTGAGAAGCAGTATTCCAGAAGGTCAACACTTGATTGAAAGGATTAAAGAAATTAAAAAACAAAAACACAAACCTTTCTTTTGGTGTCCTGCTATTCTAGCACATGAGAGCTGGCACCTTTTTGTCAGACTCCTTATTGTGCAATTGGATTCATGCCTGTACACATAGATTTCCTTTCAATTTTTGTATCCCTGACAGACCAACTCCAACTGCAAGATTGTACAATAGTAAGGACTAGACAGATACAGTAAAACATTATATTTTTCTTTCTTTCTTTTTTTTTTTTGAGAGAGAGAGAGAGAGAGAATTTTTTAATATTTATTTCTTAGTTTTCGGCAGACACAACATCTTTGTTTGCATGTGGTGCTGAGGATCGAACCCGGGCAGCATGCATGCTAGGCAAGGGCGCTGTAGCTTGAGCCACATCCCCAGCCCAAAACATTATATTTTTCTTAGCTAGGTTTATATCGATAGGTGGTGTTGTGGGACAGACAGATGTGACTGGTGGAGCCACAGGGTTAAGAGAATAATTCTATAAAATGGGCCCACTGTGCTGACCCCCACATGCTTTCCTTTCCAAGAAGATATTTACCCACAGCTCTCTGCCTGGCCTAAATGGACAGGATATATCGCATTCCTCAGCAAACTACCTGTTAACTGCAGGAGAAATTGTGGCCCACGATAATGTCCATGGGAGGAACTCAGGGGACTTTTACGAACAGTTCCTGAAACTCTGGGAGATAAGAATAGTTTCTCCTAACCATAAAATCTGTAGAAATGTGTGCTTAAGAATCCAATTAGGGGCTGGGGATAGACTTGGGGCAGCGTGTGTGGGCTGGGCCTTAACACAGGAGTTGTGCAGCCTAAGGCTTGCACCAGCCTAGACATTGAGCTTCTGACCAGTTGGTAGAATGCTTACCTAGAATGCTCAAAGCTTTGGGTTCAATCCCCTGCACCACCACCATCACACACACACACACACACACACACACACACACACACCCAATTAGAATCAGTCAGCATGGGCCAAAGTAACCTAGAGTTAGCATGGCAGTGGGGACTTGAAAATCTGATGTGATTTTGCTGTCAGTCAAAAGTCAAGAGGTGAACATGGATAAAGCTCTCTGGAAACTTCTCTGGAATCCTCAATAAACTGGATTGCAGGACAGGCACTTTGTCCCTCTCGTGTCTCAGAGGACCCACTCTCTCCCTAGAGAGTGTCCACTTTCACTTTCCTATACCTTCAGTAAACTCATACCTATTACTCTGAGTGACATGTCTGCACATTCTGGCTTGGTCACAAGAATGGAGTGATCCACACAGGAAGCAATCAAGGATACACTAATTTACAACTTTTATAACTCCCTGTAGGAAGGGACAATTTCTGGGGCAGGTTACCTTAGCAACAGATTGGAGCAGGGGCAGGCTATCTTGATAAGAGTGGAGGCAGGGCTCCTGAAGGTATTAACATTTCAATTCCTCAGGGGCAGTCTCCAACTTCCTGGATCCAAACTGGCCTCTATTTTCTCCATCTGACAGGATTGCCTATCTACACTGACTGCCTGTTTTTAATTCTGGCTTCAGAAATATCACAGTGAGTCCTATTAATTCGCACAATTAATATATATTACTGATGATGATGATGATGATGATGATGATGATGATAATGCCAGTGCAACACCCAGATCAATTAGTTCAGAATCTCCAGCTGGGACCCTTATTTACTTATTTTTTAATAGTTTAACGTTCTTTGTGGCGCTAGGGACCAAACCTAGGGCCTCACCCATACTAGGTGAACGCTCCACCACTGAGCTACATTTCCTGTCCTCCATTTTTCAAAGCTCCAGGGGCTGATGCCAATCTGGTTTGGGATGAGGAAACTAAGACTTCTGACTTAGACTACATTTCCCAGAGGCCTCCGCGGCCATTTCCGATTCCCCCACCTCCCAGCCCCACAGGCCTAGGGAAGGCGCGCCAAGGCTTTCACCCAATCGCGCGTCTCGGGTGGTAGTCGTCTCTCATCGTTCAGTTCCAGAGTCTGGCCGCCTAGAGAAGCCGGGGTCCTGATCCCCGCCGGGGTTGGCGGGTGCGCCCTTCCTTTTCCTGGGGCAGGTAGGGGAGAGAGGCGGGTTGGGAAGGGCCGGCATGTGTGGGCCAGGCCCCATCGTAGGGGTTCTGCTGCGTGAGGCTTGCTCCCGCCAGGACTTAAGCTTCTGACCAGACTGCCCACCTGTGCTAGCAAAGGTGTTTAGCATGAAGCTCTGTCGTGTTCTTTTTTACTTACCTCACCCACCTGGTCCCCTGTTTTGGTAGGGAATAGGGCCGGTTGTGGGCTGGTCCTTTTCCTTTCTTCTGAAGGACTTAGAACGACTTTTTCATGCTGCTTTCTTCTTTCTCAGATTGGCTAACGCAGGATTCCCTGCCATTACTTGGAAGAGACAGATGGCGCTAAGACTACCAAGACCCCAGATCCAGGCAAGTTGCATTTTCCTTTTCCTAGGAGATCCCAGTGCATTTCACTGAGGTGAGGTTTATGCCCAGTTGACCTGAAGATGCAGTGCTCTGTGTATGGGCCAAGCTGCTTGAGCCAATACAATTTCTCTCTATTGTTATTCCTTTATTTTCTTCTCCTTTACATAGTCAATCACCAGATTATTGCTGCACTTGCCTTCTACAGTGCTGGAAATGGAAAAGTAGTTGCAGACTTAGAGAAAATGGAAAGTAGACATATTTAGCACTTAGGCTATTGGTGAATGATTGGTGAATCATTCATGAAAGAAAGGCAACTCTCTTGAATTTCCTGCATAAGGTTATGGGTTTCATTCTCAGTACCTCCAAATTGTTATGGGCTAGGCTGTATGGGCAATGACTAAACAGACTCCATTTTGCCATAAGACTCAATGTCATGTAAGGAATGCTTCTCCCATGGGAACACCCCACCTCTGTACCTATCAACAGTTGTTTAACATAGCATGTTTGGCAAGCAAAATGGCAATTCTTATACAATGTAAAATTGTTTTCGTTTTTGTTCCCATTTTTGTGGAACAATGTACCCTGTCAGAGAATGATTGTCTAGGCCTTAGTAACCGTTCTTTAACTTGTACTTAACTAGGGTCGTTTTGACTTCTCCTTCTACTTATGATTTTTAGATCTCATGACGTTTATTTATGGTTTTTGAACCATAGCGACAGCCACTTATGATTAATATGGTTTTGAACTATAAAAGGTGTACTCAAACTCTGGAAGGATGTCAAAGGGTGTGTAGACTTGCAGTCTGCCCCTTAGCCCGCCAGCTGGTGGATCCAGACCGCCAACTGGTGAATAAAGATGGTTCCTTCTCCTGCTTTAAGATCTACTCAGTGATTTATTGCAATCTCTCCGTAACAAAAGAAGAACAAAACCTCAAAAGAAAATATATATAGTAGTACTCTATACAATTGGGAAAATTCAGAGTCATGATGTATGTCTTAGAACTTGGCACTGTATCTTAGTGTATATTGAGTTACTGGTTTGGAAAACAGTTTTTTCTCTCTTTTAAAAAATTCTTCCCCAGAGTCAGACCATGCTTCCTGTAAATTTTGGAGAGAAATCCAGTATCATTTTCCATGTCTTTCAGTTTATTCATTTGTTGTTTGAACAAATCCTAAACACTTCTGTGTTGGGCAGTGTTTTAGGCTAGGGAGCCAGCAGTGATCCAGGAAATCCTCACCCCCATGGAACTCACATCTGAGAGGTTACTGACAGTAAATACAAGCCTCTCCTGTCAGGTAATGAGAAATTACAGGATGGAAAATGAAGCAAGGCTCTGGGTAAAGAATGTAATGGAGAAAAAAGAAGAGGCAACAGAAGCAATCATCAATGAAGGGAGAAATGAGTAAAGGCCAGGCCCCCCAAAGCATGATTGTCATGTTGGAAGATCCCATGGTGAGTGTTATAGCCACCCCTCCCAGTTTTCTAGCTTCCTGATTCCCAGGACACAGTCTGAATTACCAGAAGCTGGCCTTGAACCTCTTGCTTTCCTTTTCTAGTGAAGTCATCCTGGTTTAGGCCTCAGGGGTGAGATGTAAACAGTGGTTCCTAGATGAGCAGAATTGGGTTTTGTTTTGCAGGAGTCATTGACATTTGGGGATGTCACTGTGACCTTTACCCGGCTGGAGTGGAGACACCTGGATGCTGTCCAGCAGGCCCTGTACAGGGATGTGGTGATGGAGAACTATGGGAATCTGGTGTCTGTGGGTAAGGATATCTTTCTTCTGAACTCAGAATTGGTTTACTGGACAACTTTGTGTTTTCATGGTGTGGTACATGGTGTGGGATATTAAAAAATCTTAAATGACTTAACAAAACAAAACAAAACAAAACATGGGCTTAGATGCTGGAGTCCTTCCACTCCTCAGGGAGATCAGAGTCATAGATGGATAACATTGTTGTTCAGACTAGCTCATTTCTCTGACTTTTCATGTTAAAACTTATCTGCCTCCAAATATAGGAGTTTCTCATCTATAAGAAGGACCCAGTTCTAATTGACTTTACCTCCTCTAGTTATGTTACTACATGACTTAGGCATGCTTAAAACTATCTTCTAGGCTTCCCTGACCCTTTAGACCTTCCAGTTTATATTGAGGTCTGGGATGATTCCTTGGGCTCATAACCATGGTCAGTTTGCTTTTCTTTCTCTATGAATAGGGCTTCTCTCTTCCAAACCCAAACTAATTACTCAGTTGGAGCAAGGAGAGGAGCCTTGGATGGAGGTGCAAGAGGTTCCCTCAGGTACTTTTGCTTATATTATTTTCAGGGGAACTTTATAACTGTACTTCATGCAAATACCAGTGACAAATAGCATTTATGGGAGGTGGAGGGGGGTGTTTTGAATGCTTTTGAAATAATTCCTTTTATTTTTGCTGTATAATTTCCTCTCTTCCCCAGATTATTGTGTAGGTTCTTTATATATTGACAGTTATAATTTGGAATTCCTTAGTCTGTCTTTCTGATTTAATTTTGGTTGTTATTTGAAATAGGATGTTTAAAATTTAGATGTAATATAAGCTAGCTGTTTCCTCTGGTATTTATTTATTATTTATGTGACATGCTAGCTGAGTGTTCTACCACTGAGCCACAATTCCAGCTCTGATATTTTAGTTTTTTATATTTTTTATAGCACATATTATCTTTATTGATTTGATACCTTTGATATTTGTTTTATCAATTTAGAGGACTAATAAATGTTTCTGTATATTCATTTTTTTAAGCACATGGTAGCACACTATGTTACATCTTACTTTTGTCACTGTTTGGTGCTTTGTCCTAATTTTTCTTTTTCTATGTTTCCCTCTCTTTGCTAGAATTTAGAAATGCTTATGGTATAAATTTTGTGCAGTATCCTTCACATACCTTTGTGACACACAGTTTCACTCCCCAGAGGCATCCTGTGTAAGGTTCACGTGGAAATTTCTAGATATGTGTGCTCTGTGTGAAATATATGTTTTTTTTTTTTGCTACAAGAAATTGAACCCAGCAGCGCTTAACCACTTTTCTATATTTTATTTTGAGACAGGGTCTTGCTGACTTGCTTAGGGCCTTGTTAAGTTGCTGATGCTGGACTTGAACTTTGCAATTCTCCTCCTCAGCCTCTTGAGCTGTTGGGCCTTTTAAAAATATTTTATTTTGAGGCTAAGTTGCTGACACTGGCTTTGAATTTGAGATCCTCTTGCTTAGCTTTCTGAACCGCTGGGATTACAGGTTTACACCACTATGCCTCGCTGTATATTCAATTTTTAAGCACATGGTAGCACACTATGTTACATCTTACTTTTGTCACTCATATTTTGGAAATCATTTCATATTGTTATGTCATTTAGAGCTGTCATTTTCTTCCTTCCTTCTGTCCATTCTTCTGTCTGTCCTTCCGTCCTTCCTTCCTTTCTTGATTGAAAGGGTGCTTAACCACTGAGCCACATCCCCAGCCCTTTTTTTTTGTGTGTTTTATTTATTTTGTGTTTTATTAGAGACTGAGTTTAGCTGGGTTGCTTAGGGCCTAAGTTGCTGAGATTGGGTTTGAATTTGTGATCCTCTGCCTCTGCCTCCTGAGATGCTGGGATCACAGGCATGAGCCATCATGCCTGGCCATATTGTAAATTTTAAGAAAGGTTTACTTAGTATTGTCTTTTACTTTGTATTGTCAACTAGAATGGTAATGATGGTTATGTTGGTCTTTTTGCATCTTTAGAGGATTGTGTCTAGGATTCTTCAGTTGAACTGGCTGTTAGGTTTGGTTACCTATATGTATGTAAAGGACATTTAACTCACAACTTTTATTTAAAGAAAAAGGTGTATTTATTTTTATTTTTAAATTTTTATTTATTTTAGTTTTTGGCACCTGGGATCGAACACAGGGGTGCTTACCCCATCCTTTTTATTTTTTATTTTAAGACAAGTTCTTGCCAAATAGTTTAGGGCCTTGTTAAGTTGCTAAGGTTGGCCTTCATCTTGACATCCTCCTGCTTTGAACTCCCAAATTGCTAGGACTACAGTCGTGTGCCACTGTGCCTGGCCTTCAAATAATTCTTTTGCTTATATTATTTTCAGGGGAACTTTTATAACTGAACTTCATGGAAAATACCAGTGACAAATAGCATTTATGGGAGGTGGAGGAGGGTGTTTTGAATGCTTTTTGAAATAATTCCGTTTATTTTTGCTGTGTATAATTTCTTCTCTTCCCCAAATTATTGTGTAGATTCTTTGTACATTGACAGTAATAACTCAGTATTCTTTATTCTGAGTTATATTCTGATCCCTCCAAGAAATTTTTATTTCTTCAAATCAAGCATAATTGCTGATTTTGTTAAGTGCTTTTTCAGCATTTATGGAAGTAATGTGTTTTCTCCCATTTGTGTTAGTATGGTAAATTTCATTTTCAGTTAGTGACCTTGCATTTTTTTTTTTAGAAGTTCATTTGGTCATGGTGTATTACATTACTCTAATATACCAGTGGATAATCATGTTTGCTAATCTTGTATTCAAATGTTTATACTGATATTTAAATATATTTACATTTTCTTTTTAATTTTTAATTTTTATTAAATATATATTTTTTAATTGTAGTTGGACACAATACTTTATTTTATTTATTTATTTTTATGTGGTGCTGAGGGTCGAACCCAGGACCTTGCACGTGCTAGGCGAGCACTGTACCACTGAGCCACAATCCCAGCCCCACATTTTCTTTTGTTTTTGGTGCTGGGGATTGAACCCAGGGCCTTTGTGTGTGCCATGTATGTACTCCACCATTGAGCTAAGCTATTCTCCGAGCCCTTCCTTTTTTGTTGTTGTTCTGGAGTGTAATTTAGTAATCCTGAGTGGCTGGGATTACTGGTATGCACTACCATGCCCAAGTTTTCATTAATTTCTTTGTTGGAGATCAGTGATTATTAAAATTCTTGCATGTATTAAATTACATGTTGGAGTAAAATTGTTGCCCCTACCTCTTTATTCAGTGTGTTCTCAGGTGTGCTGTTGTGGTTGATGTGAGGATCATGCTATGAAAACTGTTCCTATAGAGTATTTCATTGTTTGGCTATACTGCAGTTTATCACCTATATTTAGGCAGATGTTAGGGATTTTCTAGAATTTGTCTATTACAAATTCTATTCTCTATCCTTGTTAACACTTAATATTGTCAGTCTTTTGAAGTTAATCATTCTAGTTGGCTATGCAGTGGGTTTAACTTTCCATACCCATCCATTGTGGTTTTAATATCTATACCTTTGATATCTAATGAGATTAAAGACATTTTTAAATGTCTATTGGCTATTTTATTAAATAGTTATTCAAAATTCTCATTCTTTTAAAAATTTTTTTTATTCTTTTTAGTTATGCATGATAATGGAATGTATTTTGACATATTACACATACGTGGAGTATAATTTCCCATTTTTATTGTTATACATGATGTGGAGTTATGCTGTTTGGTTATTCATATATGAACATAGGAAAATAATGTCCAATTTCTACTGTCTTTCCTTTCCCTATTTCCCCTCCTTTCCTTTCATTCCCCTTTATCTAATCCATTGAACTTCTAGTGCCCCCGCCCAGCTTCTATATATCAGAGTGAACATCTGTATATCAGAGTTAGCATCTATATATCAGAGTGAACAGTCTTTAAATAAATTTGTATTTAACTATTGCACTGATTATTATTTCACTTAACTGACTCTGAGTTTAAAAATACATTGTTGAGCTGTGTGTGGTGGCACATGCCTGTAATCCCAATGACTGGGGAGATTGAGACAGGAGGATTGAAAGTTCAAGGCCAGCCTTGGCAATTTAGCAAGACTTTATTTCAAAATTAAAAAAAAAAATTGTTTTGAAAGTTCTGCTTTAATCCCCATTACTTATTTTTTAAAAATTTGTCCTCATTATTTAAACATGATAGCAGAATGCATTTCAACTCATTGTACATAAATGAAGCACAATTTCTCATTTTTCTGGATGTACATGATGCAGAGTCACACCATTCATGCAATTATACATGTACATAGGGTAGTAATGTCCGTCTCATTCTACCATCTTTTCCACCTCTACACCCCCTCCCTTCCCCTCACTTCCCTCTGCCCACTCCAAAGATCCTCCATTTTTCCCTAGCCTCCCCCCATTATGGATCAGCATCTGCATATCAGAGAAAACATTTAGACTTTGTTTTTTTGGGGGATTGGCTTAATTTGTTTAGCATAATATTTTCCAACTCTATCCATTTACCTGCAAATGCCATAATTTCATTTTTCTTTAAGGGTGAATAATATTCCACTGTATATATGTACCATATTTCCATTCATCTGTTGAGGGGCACTTAGGTTGATTCTATAGCTTAGCTATTCTGAATTGAGTTGCTAGAAACATTGATATGGCCACATCACTGTAGTATGCTGTCAAAATGCCCATTTTTAATTTTTAAAAAAATATTTTTTAGCTGTAGATGGACATAATACCTTTATTTTTATCTTTATGTGGTACTGAGAATTGAATGCAGTGCCTCATATATGCTAGATAAGCGCTCTACCACTGAGTCACAACCCTAGTCCCCAAATACCCATTTTTGATTACGTGTGTGGTATCATCCCTCTCTCTGGTTTGTACTTTTACAGTTGATGGACTTGTGATGAATAGAAAATTTTCCCAGTTTATCATTCATTTCCTTTTTTGTCATTGATTTTTTTTTTTTTTTGGTGTCTGCTTTTTTAAAACAATATTTATTATTTTTGTGTTCTTCCTGTTTTTATTTCCTTTCCCCATGTTCATGAAGGAATTATACTATGTGATTTTTAGAAACTTTATAGTTTGTCTTTTTTTTAATATGTTTTTTTTTTTTAGCTGTAGATGGACAGAATACCTTTATTTTTATTTTATTGATTTATTTTTATGCAGTGCTGAGGCTTGAACCCAGTGCTTCATATGTGCTAGGCTACCACTGAGCCCAAACCCCAGCCCTATAGTTTGTATTTTACATTTAGATTTATCATTCTTTTAGAAAGGATTTTTGTGCATTGTATGGAATAGATTTCATGTTTACTATTTCTCCCCAAAAATGTGTTAATGAAGAGTTTCCTTTTCCTCATCAATTTGTGTGCTACCTTTGTCACAAAGTGTTCATGTGTGTATCTTTCTCTTCATATAACTAATTTAACTTCACCTATTCTGCAATTAGTACCTTGGAAATTTCTCTAGTTAAATCATTACACATTAAATGTATAGGGGGCTGGGGATGTGGCTCAAGCAGTAGCGCGCTTGCCTGGCATGCGTGCGGCCCGGGTTCGATCCTCAGCACCACATACAAACAAAGATGTTGTGTCTGCCAAAAAAAAAAAAATAAATAAATATTAAAAATTCTCTCTCTCTTTAAAAAAAAAAAATGTATGTATCATCACAGCTGGATTTTTTTCTTACCGAGGTTTACCTTCAACTTACATTTCCTTGAAAAATAAGTCTTAGTGTTAGTATATGATGTATATAATTTTTCTCTAGAGTAATAAACATATAAATACAAGTAAGGGTATATAGTGGACATAATATCTATAGGTATAATATATACAAATACAATATCTATTTATCTATATTATTTTGTAAGAAAAATTTGTTTTCATGCCAGGCACAGTGGCACACGCCTGTAATCCCAGTGATTTGTGAGGCTGAGACAGGAGGATGGCAAGTTTGAGGCTAGCCTCAGCAATTTAATGAGACCCTAAGAAATTTATTGAGATGCTATCTCAAAAAATAAATAAAAATAGCTGGGATATAGCTCAGTTATTCCCTCCGTTCAATCTCCAGTATTCCCCCTCACTCCCCAATGCATTCAGTAAAAGAATTGGTCAGTGATTGTTGATTTCACAAGTTTGGCTGCATTAGTTTTTTAAAAACATTCTTGTCAAAATCATTTTGCTTAGTTTCTGTTGGTCTGTTAACTGTAAGCAGCTAGAGGAAAATTACATAGTTCACCTCATGTTAGAAATTTAGATTGTTATAATAAATTCTTGGCCCGAGAACTGTTTTGTTTCCTTAATTTTTTTGTCCTCCAAGACAGTAAATTTGGCATATTGTTGAATTCTCAGAGAAATGTAATTTTCAAGTTCTCAAATATCCTACTGACAAGAGTTTAGTTATCATGGCTTGCTTTGTGCACTTGGTTTTCCTCCCAAATTTGCATTTATCCTCACTTTTTTTTTTTTTACATAATACCTTTTATTTAATTTATTTTTTATATGTGGTGCTGAGGATTGAACCCAGGGCCTCACATGTACTAGGTGAACGCTCTACTGCTGACCCACAATCCCAGCCACTTTTTTTTTTTTTTAGTTCTAGTTGGACAAAATACCTTTATTTTATTTCTTTTTATGTGGTGCTGAGGATCAAACCCAGCACCTTGCATGTCCTAGATGAGCGCTGTACCCCTGAGCCACAACCCCAGCCCCTCTCACATTCTTTTTCTTCCTTTTCCTCCCCTCCCCTCCCCTCTCCTCCCCTCTGCTGTTTTCTGTGTTATTTTTTTATCAACCTCTTAGGTGCTCATTGCATTCTCTATATACATGTTTAAAGTTCTTCTATTTCTTCCTGAATCCTACTTCTCCTGTCATTACTCTTGCCATCTCAGCAAGAATCACAAATGAGACACATTGATAATTTACTTATCTCTTAGTCATGCAGAATAGAACATTACTCTCATTTTCAGTTTGCTAATAAAGAGGACATTTGAATTCTTAAAATTTTCTTTCAGTCCAAGAGTATTGGCCTAAAACAAAGATGTCAGCCCTAAGGCAAAATCCTTCTGAAGGATCTGTTCTTGGAGAGCAAGCAAAAACTCTCATGTTGGAAAGAGGCCTGGATTGGGAGAGCAGAAACTCCACAGAGAAGAAATCCTATAAATGCAAGGAATGTGGGAAAGTCTTCAAATATAACACCTCCTTTATTAGCCACCAGAGAAACCACACTCATGAGAAACCGTATAAATGTAAAGAATGTGGGATAGCTTTTATGAGCAGTTCATCTCTTTTAAATCATCATCAAATTCATTTGGGCAGTCCACCTTATAGATGTAGTAAATGTGGGAAATTCTTCAAGAAGCCATCAACATTTATTAACCATCAGAAGAATGAATCTAGAGAAAAATCCCATAAATGCAATGAATGTGGAAAAGCTTTCAGAAAGAATTCTATCCTTTTAAGTCATCAGAGAGTTCACACTGGCCAGAAACCCTACAAATGTGAAATCTGTGGGAAAGTCTTCGCTCAGAATTCATCCCTTACTCAGCACAAAAGAATACATAGTGGAGAGAAACCTTTTAAATGTAATTCATGTGGAAAAGCTTTCAGGGATAGATCAACTATATTGCAACACCAAAGAATCCATACTGGTGAGAAACCATATATGTGTAATGAATGTGGAAAAGCTTTTTGGAAGAGCTCAGCTCTTAATAATCATCGAAGAATGCATATAGGAGAGAAACCCTATCACTGTAATCAATGAGGGAAATCTTTCAGGTACCGCTCATCTTTGATTTATCATCAAAAGACTCATAGTGGAAATAAACCCTATCAGTGTAAAGACTAGGAAAGCTTTCATGAAGACCTCACCCTTCCTGGACATCAGAAAATTCATACTGGAGAAAAATCCTATCAATATAAGAAGTGTAGGAAGTTGTTTTGGCACCACTCAGGTCTTATTGAGCATCAGAGGCTGCATACCAGAAAAAAACCTTACAAATGTAATGAATGAAGGAACGAGTTCAGCCCTTAAACAATATAAGAAAATTCATAATCAAGAAAGAGCAGTCTAATGTTAGTGTGGTAACTCATGCAGGAGTGGTTTATTCCTTCCTATCATTAGAGGAGACATTCAATAAATTACATATTTGAAAAAATATTCTGTGTTCCTCTGGGAGAAGTTACTTGTGAGGATGTTCATTGTAATGTGGTTTGCAAGAATGAAGTATTTGGAATCTAAGTATCTATCAACATGGGAATAGTTACAAAAGAATACTGTGTACCAGTTGAAAAAAATGGGGTAGAGCTCTGAATAGGACCTTGCAAAACTTGCAAGCTTCCTGCCTCAGCCTCCCAAGTTATTGGAATTATAGGCATGTGCCACCACATCTGGCTTAATATAGTTTTCTAAAACAGAAAATTTAGAAGCTATAAAAATCAAACAAAAGATATATTTTACATAAACACTAAAAGCTGTTCATGACCAGAGACTTCACAATATTAAAACACAAAGAGTCAGAAATGGGGAAAGTATTACCACTACATGTTTAACAGATACTAGAGAGAGCTTAAAAATATGTGAGACAGGGCTGAGGCTGTAGTTCAGCGGCAGAGCGCTTGCCTAGCATCTGCAAGGCACTGGGTTCGAGCCTCAGCACCACATAAAAATAAAATAAAGGTATTCTGTCCATCTACAACTACAAAAAAAATAAAAAAAAATATGTGAGACAAATCCTAGCAGAGATGTGGTCTTGGAAACTATTGTGCAGTTATCAAGAAAGAAATATAAATGGTTAAAATAAAAAGAAATGGCCAAATATAGTGATCTGTGAATCAGATTTGGGAGCACCTGTTTGGCGAAAATCAGTGAAACTATCTTGTGCTTTTAAGGGTACAAGAACTTTGGTATATTTACATATTATTGAAGGAATTGTGAATAATGTGCTTGGTGGTGAGAAGCATAGCTTGACTTACCCACTTTGCCCTTTAACTTAACATTTCTTTCTACTTAGTAATATCTAATAAAAACTAAAGATGGTAGCTGGACGTGGTGGCGCACACATGTAATCCCAGCGGTTCAGAAGGCTGAGATAGGAGGATTGCAGGTTTAAAGCCAGCCTCAGCAAAAGCAAGGTGCTAAGCAACTCATTGAGATCCTGTGTCTAAATAAAATACAAAATAGGCTTGGGATGTGGCTCAATGGCCTAGTGACCCTGAGTTGAATCCCCGTTACCCACCCCTCCAAAGTATTTTTACTTTTCTTTTGAAAAGTTGGAGTTGTTGTAATGCTTGTTTTCAGGGCAGTGGTTTTATTAAGATACCTGCATTCTTTGTACTACCGTGCTATTATTTATCATTAAGTCAGGTTTTTATTTTGGGGGGTGAGTACCAGGGACTGAACCCAGGGACACTTAACACTGAGCCACAGAAAGATGGGGTCTTTCTGAGTAGCTTAGAGCCTTGCTAAGTGCCTGAGGCTGTCCTTGAATTTGTAATCCTCCTTCCTTAGCTTCCTGAGTGGTTGGGATTACAGGAATGGGCCACCATGCCCGGCCAAATCAGTTAATATTTTGATGGGTTTCATTTGTATGAACTGACAGGAAAAGATTTCTCAGACATTAAGAGGGAAAAAAAGCCAAATCACAGAATAATGGTGTAGTACCTGTTGCATACATTATTACTTGAGCCTTTATGACAAAAAAATATATCACTGATAGAGTTGAATTGGCCACTCAAAAAGTGATTGGTGAAAACTGGTTAAGCTGCTTTGGATAAGTTTGACAATGTAAATATATATCTGTTAAATACATGTTCTTATTGATCCAGAAATGCCACTCAAATTTAAGGAAATAGTCTAGTGTACAGAGATTGCATTGCTCATCAATGTACTAGTTATAGTAAATTCCTAGAAAGAGGCAGGAAAAACATCTTAGCAGGGAAATGTTTAGTATCAAACTTTTGTAGGCTTGGTATTCCTAGTGTCTCTTGAAGAATAATAATCACTCCAAACTTAGTTTTTTATTTTCTTATGTGCAGGAAGCCATCCGTGAATTACTTGAGGGTCTTCTCTCGCCATGGTAGCCAGGGAGATTTAGATTTGGCGTTTCGAACTATCCATAGCTCTTCCGCGACAATAGATCGCACAATATCTCTGCTCTATTAGGAAGATCCCTCATAGTAGCACCCGAGATGGACATAACCATAAGGGCAGCAGCTCCCAGAGCAGGCAGAATGCAAGCAGCTGGGGAAGCTCTGGGGGCGAACTGTGATTTCTAGGGCCCAGAGTGACTAGTGCAGGACCATGGCTGCTGCAGCTCTTGGCCTGGTGGGACTTGGGCTAATGTGGCTGTCCTCAGCCTGGCGGGTTCCAGACAGGACTGCCAATATTCTAACTTAAGATGGACAAACATGAAAAACACTCAAGACAGAACGGTGCCCAGGGTTGGGACCCCCAGGCTGCAGGCGGGATTTCGGGTCACTTGGAATGCACAGAAGGGCCATGCAGCAGCGACATGGCAAGCTCTGCTTGCCATACTTAGGATTTCTTTCAGTTCCTCCCATCATTGCTGGGGCGGACCTTCTAGCCACGCCCTCCAGCTTTGCCCTGTTTTCTTTTCTTTTTTTAGAAATAAAACAATTTAATGATGGCTTCCTTGATGTACAGACAACTCTAAGACAACAGAGGGACAAAGTTTCTCTCCATGCACTGGGACAATGAAATTCAGGGACAACTGGCAATCCAAGGATAGGAGTTTTGGTATTAAAGTCCACTGTCCGGCTCAACAACTGCAGACACTGGGGAGGGCTGAGAGCCTGCCTGGACTCCTGGTGTGGAGTGGGGAGGCAGGCTGCAGAGCAGGCAGGATGCACGGGCACCGCCATGCATCCGGGACAAGGAGGCCAGGGAGAAGGAGCCAAGCTCCCAGAGTGCCCTGAAGACCTCCATAAGCTCAGTGGCACTGGCTAGACTTGGGCAGAGGTACAGGGGCTGGAAGGGAGGTGGGAGGAAGAGCCGCTGCAGACAGGAGCACTTGCCGAATGCTGGGCCCTGCTCCCACCCAAACACTTTGAGTTCTTGATGACACAGCTTCATCTTGCAAAGGGCAATGACATCCCCAAGATGTGGAGCCAGAAGGGACAGATGCCGCCCAACCCTGAGGCCACCTTGGATAATCTTCATTCCTTTCTGGACTTCCTTTCCCCTCCCCCTCTGTCCCAAAGATCTGAGACACAAGAGATCAGAGACCCATCACAGTCCCTAATTAAAACGGTGGGGTACAACATTTCCAAACAGGGAGACAGGAAAATGCCATGAGCCTTTCTTTACAGGGAAGACCCAGGGAAGATTGGCTGAGGCAAAATAGAAAGTGGCCCCCGGCTCCTTGCAGCTCTGGAATTTGGCAGCCACAGCCTGGGTCCTTGACCTGACCAAGCTGCCCCTCTAGCTGAGCATTTTGTGCGGATGGAAAACTGTCTTTCGCTGCTCCTGCACCTGCAGCTTCCACCGCTGCTGAGCACCCTCCACAGCTCTAGGACGGTGTTTGGGGGTGCGAGGGATGCAGCAGCGGCTGCCAGGGACCTGCCAGGGACAGAGCATCCTCATTCTTCTCTTCATTGTGCAGTTGTTCAGTGTAAGCATCTGGTTTTCCAATCAGAGGGTCCACCAGCATCAGGAAGGCCATGTACCGCAAAAGGGCCCCCACCACGGACAGGTAGACTACTTGCACTCACATAGCAGGCACTAGGCCTCCATGGCCAGGCACGGGCATGGGCTCCACCACGTGCAGGCAGTTGCAGTCCTTCCGAGATACATTCTGGTTGTAAATGTGCCCACTGATGTTTCTATAAGGTGGACAGATGCATTTGCACCGGATATCTTCAGAACTCTTGTTGGCTTGAGCTGGGGGCACCAGCAAACCCCCGACCAAGACCACCAAAGACAGAAGCTTCATGCTTATCAAGCTTGCTGAACCAGCAAGACTGGACACCTCCTGAGGATACAGCCCTCTGGAGCCCCAGATGCTCCGTCAAGGCAGCTCAGGCCCGACTGGAACTCTAGGTGTAAAGTCTGGGAGCCCAGATCCGGCAGCGAAAGCCAGTGCCCTCGGGCGCTCAGGAATTTGGGGCCGGATTGGGACCCCCGCCCCCCCCCCCCAACAAGCCCAAAGTAAATACCCGCACCCCTCCCCCAACATTTAAGGAATGTCTCTGTTCCTTAAAGAGGAATGCCCAGCGGCAAAATTTTCTTTCATGTTGGCAAATAAATACTTGCTAACCGGGGTGGGGGTGAGGGGGTGGGGGTGGGAAGAAAAATTTAACAGGCAAAATCCAAAACAACAAATTCCTGCATCTTTAATAGCAGCCTTGTTCTGAATTCTTTCCCAATGCTGAGTTAAATAAACTAATCTATAGTTCTATAACAGGTTTCTCCAAGGAATTGCCCTTTTTCTTGACTGTCACACTGCTAAAGAATTGCAAAAAATTATTGCGTTAACAAAAGATGTTCTACTTATGTTTTCTCACACACTGTTTTTCTTTTTTAGGGATACTAAATGTAAATTTGACCATTACAAAATAATGGCAATCTGAAATATTTAATCTCACAACGTTCTCATAATGGCCAAAATTTTTATTCTTCTGATTTCTAAATGTCACCACAAGTATTAAATATGTATATGCACAAAAATTCTACTTTAACTACATTACATAATGTCAAAATTTACATAGATAAAAGAGTACACTTATAATACTTAAAGTAAAATAAAAATGAATCCAAATACGTTTAAGTCATGTGATTTAATAAAATTCAATTTAAAATGGCTGATTAAATAAAAATAAATTATATCTTCATTCTTAATACATTTTCCAGCTGATTAAATAATCTAAAAGATTTTTAATTTATAGGGTAATTAACATGTATTTATTTGCTCTTAACTGTTTTTCTTCAACAGGAAATACATAACTTATTATTATGTATATTTACTTGATGCTCTGCCTTTTACTGTTTAAAATAAATTCAGGGTAAATGTAATTCATTATATAAATGCCTATTTCAAGAGATATATATTGACTTATAAAGTTAAGATGTTAACATCAAGTAATCTTAACGCCTAACTCTTGTTTATGTTTTCATAAAGTGGTAAACCAGATATATGTACAAAGGGTCCCAAAGCTTTGGATACATTTCCATTGAAATATTTCTTCTTATTAAAATATAATTATCTAGATTCAAAGATTTACAGGAATTGTTTCAAAATGTAACCAAAAAGAAAAATTCTAGAAAGAAAGAGCTTCTACAGAGAAGAAAGAAAAACTGGAGAGTCCTAGAAGGAAGAAAGAAAACATCTCTGGATAAAAAGGTCTTTATTGTATTGAAGGCTTTAATATGATTATACATAAAAGGTCTAAGTAAGTAATATAGAAGATTTGCGTAAATAGAGAACAAGTTTGTCTGTAACTAAATTGGTTATAAATATATGGAATAATTCATTAAATCATTGGCCAAGCAATACTACTGACTCATTTTTACCCATCAATTAAAAACATTTGAGGCTTTCCCCTTAGAGCAAACATTGTTGTGCTAATATAAACCAAAATTTTAACCTATACATTGAGATGATAAGAACTTATTAAAGCATTAATCTACTTTTGTTCCAATAGAACAATAATTTATGTGTGGTAAGTTTTATTACTTAAAAAAGGGCTAATTTTTAAGAAATTAATATTCATACATTTCTACTTAAATAAAAAATATTTTCTAATGCCATCTAAATTCCAAATTTCAAACTTCTCTTTAAAAGCTAAATTTAATTGATTTAAAAACATCAATATAATTAAAATAATTGTTACTAATTCTTATATATCAGTTGTCTCTCTATTTCCTAAATATATGATTTTGTATAATTATATAAATATATTATAGAGCTTATATGTTACTCTATACAGTGGGAAGTAGGTTTAGCTATATTTTTAAAAGACAATGGAGAGACACTAGCTTATTTAAAGGGTAACATTATAAGATATAAAAATGTTTTAACATCTTCTCTCAAGAAGGGTTTAAAGGTTCTCTTAATTTGTCCATTTCATATTCTAGATATAACATTAAAATGGGTCAACTAGTTTTTATTGACCCAAAGGATTACATACCAAAGTTTATAAACTGATACTCAAATGAGAAACTGAAATTAATTACAAGATTAAAACACCTTATCTAACTTTTGCCAAGGGACCCATTGTTAGAAATTAAGGGGTATACATAAAAATCTCATAACATTCTACTGTCCATAGATAACTACTGTAATATCGAACACAAAAAAAACCTAATACATAGCCTTCTAAACTGTTTTCTATACATATTTTATATAAAAATAGGATCATATTGATATTTTCAAAACTTATAAAATCATTTTAAATTGTACATTGTTAATGCTCTTTTACAATGTTACTTTTTTTTTATTAGACATTGGTTTTATTTATTTATTTATTTATTTATTTGTAAGGATGGACTTTATTAAAAAAAAAAAGTATTTTGCGGACTACAAATTACAAAGTAAAAGCAGATCACTATGTAGAAATCTAGTGAATACATTTTGCCTGCACAGGAAAACTTTATCAAAGTTATTCATTTAACAAAATCACCCCATTCCCACAATGTTATCTGTTATAATGCTCTTCTTAAGGTCACTATAACTTTATTTCAAATTATATTACACGTTATTCCCTCAAGATGAATGTTTAAATACCAACTTCTTGGCTAATAAGAATGGCACCTTCAAAAGGGGTATTTTCCACTCAATCTCTGGTGGCATTATTCCAGGCTAGTTTCTTTCTATTAAAAAATCCTTCAAAACATTCACTTATAACAATGCCTTTCCACCCAATGTTGTAATATTTTCCCATTAATGACTACATACATGGATGGGCAGCAGCAAGAAAATAAAAAGATGAAAAATTAAAAGGCAGCCATTAAAATAAATGGATTAATCACATAGAAGAAATATTTGGCTCATGGCAATTAAGAATTGGCAACTAGGGTACATTAACAGCCAGATGCTTGAGTCATTACTGAATGTACTAAGAGAATGAAGCCAGTCCAGTACGACCAAGTGAGAATATATAATTATTGAACTCCATTCTCTGGAACAAATGCACTAAGCCAAAAGGAAATATGTTAAATTCAGATCCCCAATTAGAACATGCTGACTCTTAACATTCTCAACAATTTTATGGGGGTCTATAACAGTCATTTCCTCTATTCACACTTTTTTAGAAGTCCTTTCATATCAATCTAAGGGTATTCTGAGCACAAAATAAGACTTCTATGGTACATTTGAAAATGTTCATATGAAAAGAGTATCCATTTGTTTTGCCTAGAAAGATACAAACTGAATGCAGAAGTTTCTCAATGGGAAAAAGTTCAATTTTCTTCTTCCTACCATCTCTGACATATGAGATTCCTCAAACTTCAAGTTTGTTCTCCATAGCTTCACTAATGATGAAAAACAGAGAGCAAACAATTGAACTTAAGGACATCTGGGATTAAAAATACAAGTAAATGTTAACATGCAAGCAGTGGTCCAAATACTCAGGATCATGTTAATGAGTTCAATTACTGTTTAAGAGACTTTCATTGATGAATAGGGCTCTAGGCATATCAAATTATCACACAAACCATTGCCTTTTGAGACTTTGGATACTTTTACAGTTTAATTTGCAAACAGAATTTTTATAACAAATTATTTTTAACCAAATCATATCTTGAAAACTGTTTATATATAGAAAACCCAGGGAATAAAGTGAACTGTTCATTGTGGAAGGCCTTAAATTACATTATTACAGTAGAAAATACAGGAGGTAGAAGATAACTGAAAAGACTAATGCAACATTAGATTCAAATCTATAGCTCCTGCAGCTACTTAAAACATGGTTTTAGAAACTAAACCCAACATTTCCAGTAACCATAGAAACAGTTAAAATAAGATTTGCCATGAAAGCCCTTATATCATGCTTGATATAGGGAGGTAGGAAGATGTAAGAACCAGGACACATGAGACATGACATTTTATCTACAACTCCTGTTTGCTTTACTGAGGATGTAGTTTCAAAATTCAGTCACCTTCTTCAGCTTCAGACTCAGATTCTTCAGCATTTTTGAGCCATTCAACAAACTTTTTCATTTGTTCAAGGAAGACACTTTTCCCCTTTGCAACATGTGCATCTTTATACCACTTCAGAATCGGCTCTTCACTCAGGACTTCAGCTTTATAAAAAAGCACCACTATTTTCTGGAAGGCTTTCATGAAATGAATGTTGTCATAGCAATACTCCTGAATCTTCAGTAACAGAGTCAGCTCAGACTGACCTTGAGTAGTAAAGGCAGCAAGTAGAGGGCTGTATTGCTTCAAGTGCTTGATGGCTTGCTCTGTTACAAGCTCCTCTTTTTTGTTCCATTCCACGGTGCTCATTACACTTGACCAGACTATCCCAATGACAACTGGTTCTGGGATGTTGTTTCTTTTCATCTCTTCCTTGACATATAAAATTATATCCTTAAATGGATCGCCACGGGACATCTGTTCTTGAAGTTCTTTCTGGAGCTCCTTTCGAGCTCCTATGGTCTGTTGATTCCGAACATACTCTGAAAGCTCTTTCAAGCCTGCCTCAGTAAAATACTTTGTGAAGTGTTCAACGCTTTGCTTGTTGGCAGGAAAAAGTTCCATCAGTCTGTTATCCATGCTGACTTTCCTAAGACTTGCAGCTACTGCATTGATGTCTTTTTCATTTATCCATGATTTAAAGAGTTTTACAGCAAAAGCTGCTGAAACTCCTTCTGTAACCAAATTCTCATTATAAAGGCTATTAAGAATGTATGCATTAAGTGTTCCATTAGCCAGAAGAACACCAGTCAACATAGCCAGCTTGTTCCTCTCCGACTCTGAAAAACCCTTTAAGAACAACAGCAGCTTTTTTACTTCATCTTCAAAACCTTTCTCCAGGTATTTGTAGCGCCTGATTAACTTGTTAAAAACCTGAGCAAATGCTTGCATGGTCTCTAGGTCTTCTTGTGCTGCAAACACGCAGACATGTGTACGCATCATGTCATCTGCCAGTGTACCACCTGGGGCCAGCATTCCACCAGCCACCAGAATGTCAAAGAGTGTTTCTGCATATCGGCGATAGTCAAGTTTTGCTCCAGAAGCATCAAGAAACTTAGCTACTGCTTCCAAATCAGTACCAGTTTCAGTTAAGCTTTGAATAATACAGTCTTGAAACTGAGTAGGGTCAAACCTCTCTTTTTCATCTCTTTTTCTGGTTTTAAAACGCTGGCCTGATAGCGTTGGCTTTTGCTGCTTTTGATTATTCATAAAAGACACCCGAATTTAAGGCGAAGAGAAAAGAGCCAGAAATCCCCGATGTGGCGGCAACTGCAGCGGTGTCTCCTCTGCGACCGGAACTAACCTAGACATTGGTTTTATTTGATTGAATAATTCTAGGTCAAGTCAGTATTTCCAACCACAAGTGCTAACGTTTATTCATTCATCAAACTTACAATGTTACTTTTAATACCAATTTTTTATCATATTGTTTCTTTATCAAAACCTATGTTAAACACTTAATCTTACTACTTTAAAATCAAAATTATAAAGATATTCACACAGCTGTATCTTTGTACATAAAAATTGTTTCCCATAAGTCCCTTGAGATGTCATTGCTGGGTCAATTCTAAATTTTTCTAAATAATTTATTAAATCACTATCCCAAGCAATAGTACTGATTCACTTTTACCAATCAATATTTAAAGTACTGATTCCCCAAACTTAGATCAACATTAGACTTAAAGATAATAAAAATTTTTTCTAAATTGGTAAGTAAAAGACTATTAATTCTTTTATTTCATTTCTCATTATTAGTAATAAATATTTTTTCCTATGCTCACTAAACATGTATATATATTTTATTCTAAAAAGGATGTCTATTTATGTCTTCTATACCTTTATAGATGCCACCTTTCATAAGGTAAAACTCTGCCTCTCACTTCATTAAAGTACCCATCCAAGATCATTTAAAGTTAGGTTCATAGGACTATACTAGGCCACTATTTACAATTTAAGACTAATGATACTCTAGCATATATCAACTTTTTCTTCAATTTTAAATAAAAAAGAGGGAAAACAGAACCCTACATGTCCTGCTAATCTCATAAAATTCTTAAAAATTTCTTTAAGTCATGACACCAAAAGTCTTACTGTTGCTGAGCAACACATGGAACAATAGGATAAATCATATTTCAAAGGATAGACTCTAAAACTGTCATCTTGGAAACGGCTGAAAAACTTGACACAGGAAGGTAAATCTCCAACTATAGTGTTTTTAGCTATGCATGCCTTGACTTCTATGGACCCATTCCCCAAGTCCACCTTTAATGTACCTAGCAATGTGGACTGGAGAATCCATCCCAGTGTTTACTGATGATACTCATATGATGGGTGGTTTTGCAGATACTCATATTATACCCATCCATGTGACTGGATTTAAGTATAATGGCTAGAGTAGGAACCTAAGTATATGTTGGTCCCGTAATAAATATACTGGCTATTGAAAGGCAACTTTTGAGGAAAGGACAACATAGGAAGAACCTAGACTATCCAATTATACTGGTCCTTAGGATTTAGGGTTATATTTGACAGTTATTAAAACGGAATGATTATTGAAATGGAATTTTCCCATAACAAGCCAGTTATTTCCATAGAATATCCACCAATATTACTGCCCTAATCATTCTGCAATAGATTTTGGCATGTTTCCTAAATGAATGAAGTGTACAATGCTTTGCCAGTACAGAGGTGATAAATATGTTTTGAATTGACTTCAAAAAATTGATAAAAGGGTTATATCATGATACCTCTTCCTACAGAAAGTCCAAAGTCAGGAGGACTTAATGTAGAAGAACTACCACTAAATGTGTTTCACTTTTACTTTTTAAAAGAAATTTGCAAACAACTGTGTTTTAATTTGGATCATTTAGTAAAAGATCTAAGAAACTAGAAATATAATCGAGTTATCTAAAACTATTTTCAGAATAAAAAAATGAGATTAGATACACTATAAAAATCCATATTATTTAGATTACTTCCTGTATTATTTACAGTCATATAATGAAGGCCAAATTAAATCCTGGCAAACTAATATTACACTAGAAAGATTAATAACTCACATTTGGATTTATAACAGTCATTTCTTATTTGATGATAATTTGGAGCATATATATATCATGTGTATATCATGCATATATCATATATAAATAAATAAATATATATATATATATACACATGTAGTTGTAGATGGACAGAATGCCTTTATTTTTATGTGGTGCTCAGGATTGAACCCAGCACCTCACACATGCTAGGTGAGTGCTCTGCCACTGAGCTACAACCAACCCCAGCCACTATATTTATTTCAGGTTTATATCTGTCTCCATATTTACTATATTTATGGACAAAATCCATTCTCTTTTCTCTATGACCCCTGAAATTTTCTTTGGTAATTTTCTAACTTTCAAGAAAGATGATATTCAAAAAAGATCTCTGGCATTTAACTGTTGCCTCATTTTCTCCATCTTACAAATGGCCCCATATCTAACTTTATATGCAGGAAAAACAAGGTGGTTTCCTGCTATAACCTTCAAGCCTATATTTAATTCTCTTATGTTTTAATAATTGGAGTTATAGAAATAAAAAAAATGGATAATAGATATCCTGTAAATTGTAAAAAACATAATCTAACTAAGCTAATTTTCTTAATAAGTTGGCTCAAAATATTTCTAAAGACCTATGCAATCAGGTAAATATTAATAAGAGCTTACAACTAGATTAAATATTCTAAAAGCTATTATTATAGGTATCAATAATAAGCTTTCTACTCTCAAATTCAAACAAAGGCTTAAATGCCATGCTAAATATAAGTAAGCCTGTATTACTGCAGTCAAATTTCATGCTTCCCAATGAAATTTGGAAAAAATTAGAAATCATCTGATGGATGTTTGGCATAGCAATAATAATGGCTTAAACCTCATGGGGATACATCAGGACACCTAGGATACTTAAAAAAGCGGGACCAATCTCATGGGCCCTACATCTCTAGCTGGTTGATTGGCTCCCATCCTAAAAACATGTTAAACCATTCTACATGGTATATTATTGGAATGATATGTTTGCTACTAATTCTCTTTTGTATTGTGATAATAGGTTGTCACACCCTCAGAACAAGAATCTGGGAACTTGAAATAACTGCTCATCATTTACATTTGCCAAGTAAAAAGGGAATATTCAGGAAGCCATCCATGAATTACTTGAGGGTCTTCTCTTGCTATTGTAGCCAGGGAGATTTAGGTTTGGCATTGCAAACTATCTCAGCTCACTCATGGATGATCTCATGGTAGCTCCAGAGATGGATGTAACCCATTGGGAACTGTACAGCCTACCTTTAACCTTTTTTGGTGAAGAACATTCTATGGAAGGCCTTTGATGTTTCTCGATATAAATAAAGCAGGTATAGGCTCCATTTTTCCTTAGAATAGAAGCTTGATCTGTATGATTGGCTTGCCTGTCCTGTCCCTGCTTTTGAGACTATTTTCTGTGTCCTGTGGTTTCTTTGTCGTTCTATTTTTTCTAGCTTTTATTTCTCAGCCAGTCCATTCCACTGAGGGGAACCCCATTCCCACCGCCCATGCTGGATGTGGGTGGGAGTTATGCTTACAGATTTTGCAAAAAGAGAATTCAGTAAGGGCCCAGCATTTCAGCTGGGAAAACTGGAGGCTGGAGTTGACAGCTGTGCAATGGAATTATCACAAGTTGCCATAATTCAGTAGTCATAAATGGTTGTTGAGCAACTGAAATAAGACTAGTCTGAATCAAGATGTGATGAGTCTAAAATGTATATCAGATTTTGAAGACTATGAAAAAAGAAACTAAAATCTCAACTTTTAAAATATTAATTATATGCTGCAATGATATTTTGGATGTTTGATTAAGAAAAAATGTATAGGACTGGGGCTGTAGCTTAGTGGCACAGTGCTTGCCTAGCATGTGTGAGTCACTGGTTGATCCTCAGCACCACATAAAAATAAACAAAATAAGGGCATTCTGTCCATCTACAACTATAAAAAATTAAAAAAAAAAAAATATATATATATATATGTATTTTTTTTGGTAGCAGGAATTGAACCTTGGGGCAGTAAACCCTGAGCCACATCCCCGCCCTTTTTTTTAAAAAATTTTGAGACAGTTTGTTAAGTTGCTGAGGCTGGCTTTGAACTTGTAATCTTTCTGCCTCAGCTTCCTGAGCCTCTGGGATTACTTGTGTGTGACACCATGCCTGGCTAAATTAAATACATTAAAATTGATTTTTAAATGTGGTTAACTAGAATGTTTCAAGTTATGTATGTGACCCATATATGTATATTATTTACATTTTTTTAGTTTTGATTTTATTTTTTTTAAATACACGACAGCAGACTGCATTACAGTTCTATTATACATAGAGCACAATTTTTCATATCTTTGTATATAGAGTATGTTCACACCAATTCATGCCTTTATACATGTACTTTGTTTTTTTTTGCATTACAATTCTTATTACACATAGTATATATGTGTAATATATTTTTTTATATCTGTTTTATATCTGTTTATATCTGTTTATAAAGTATGTTGACACCCAATTCAAGTCTTCATACATGTACTTTGGATAATGTTGTCCATCACTTTCCACCACCCTTGCTAATCCCCTGCCCCTTCCCTTTCCCTCCCTCCCCTCTTCCCTATCTAGAATTCATCTAATCCTCCCATCTCCCCCTCCCTACCCCATTATGCCTCCTTATATCTGAGAAAACATCCAACATTTGTTTTTTGGAATTGGCTAACTTTGCTTAGCATTATCTTCTCCAACACCATCCATTTACGTGCAAATGCCATGATTTTATTCTCTTTTAATGCTGAGTAAAATTCCATTGTGTATATATGCCACATTTTTTTTATCCACCTATCCACTGAAGGGCGCATCTAGGTTGGCTCCACAGTTTAGATATTGTGAATTGTGCTGCTATAAACATTGATGTGGCTGTGTCCCTGTAGTGTGCTGTTTTTAAGTCCTTTGATCTGAAGACAAATTTAGTGGTTGATACTTGGCCAGTACCTCAGCTACTTCTGATGAACAGGAACACCACACACGTGGCTTTTTTTTTTTTTTTTTTTTT
>NW_026000000.1:11330598-11349869 GCF_001458135.2 Marmota marmota marmota | reverse complement strand
CAGTTTTTTTTTTTTTTTTTTTTTTTTTTGTTGGGGGGCACTTAACCACTGAGCCACATCCCCAGCCCTTTCTATTTTTTATTTTGTCACAGAGTCTAAGTTGGTTAGGGTCTTGCTATATTGCTAAGGCTGGCCTTGAACTTGCCTGTTGTGACCTAGCTTTAAAAATTGATGTCACTTCCTTTGTAATCAAATCAACCCAACTTCATGTGGGAGGAAGCATAGACCGTACTTCTTGGGAGGAGTATCAGAGGCACATTTCAAGAAGAGCATATTGAATGGGAGATATTATTACAACCCTTTTGAAAAATAGTGTGTACTATTTAAATATGATACAACTGATGAATGGAGTAGGCATGTTGAGTGAAAAAAGTAGGTTACTGAATAATGTCTAAAAGCTGTATGACAGCAATCAAGAACATAAGTTTTGAAGTTAGAGTGCAAGAGGTAACTTTGTTTAAATACATTGTAAAACTATTTGCAAATTATGTAGCCTGTCAAAGCATCTATAAAATTTTTTTGTTTGTTTAAAGGAGATACTGTTGTAAAGTGCATATCAGACTGCTAGATGCTTAGTATAAATATGAATCATATATATGAATAATATATATAATTATATATGTGTACATGTAATATATAGATTTATATTATATATGAATATATAATACATATTAATTATATTTTATAAATATATATGTATAATATTTATGTATATGTATATACATACATACACGCACACACACACACACACACAGTCATGCATTGCATAATGTTTTAGTCAATGATGGATCATATATACCAGGTAATTCCATAAGATTATAATGAAGCTGTAAAATAACTCTCCCATTGATATTTTAGCTATCACAGTGGCATAGCATAACAAATGCATTTGTGGTAATGCTTGCATAAGCAGATCTGTGGTGCTAGTCATAAAACCATAGCAAATGAAATTATGTTGTTTTCATTTTTGGCGGTCCTGGGGATTGAATTTGGGGCTTTGCACATGGTAGGCAAGTGCTCTATCAACTGAGTTACATCCCTAGCCCCTTAAAATTATTTATAGTACATCATACTTAATAAATTACCATGTTACTTGCTTATGTATTTACTATTTATTATTATTTTATTATTATTATCTGGTACCAGGATTAAACCCAGGGGTGCTCAACCATGTCCCCAGTCTTTTATTTTTTTATTGTGAGATAGGGTCTTGCTGAGTTGCTTAGGGCCTTGCTAAGTTGCTGAGGCTAGCTTTGAACTTGGGTTCCTCCTCCCTCTGCCTCCCAAGTTGCTTGTGGCACTGTACATGTCTTGTCATTTTTTTAGAGTGTACTCCTACTTTAAAAAAAAAAAGTTTACTTTGAAAGTTTTTCACATTACTCTGGCAACAGCTATATCTCTTGACTTACCTTTGCCATCTAGGTTTGTGTAGGTGCACTTAGTCATGTTCAGACAAAGATGAAATTGCCTACAATGCATTTTGTAGAATGTATTCTCCTTGTTAAGTGACATGTTACTTAAGTATGAATATACGAAGTCTCTAAGTTTATAAAGGTCTCAAAAGAACATTCTCCACTGTCATTCATACATATGATACATAGGCTCAGGAGGGGCTAGTGGTTTTATCCACAGTCAAGTATCACACAGCCTGGCTACTGACTTGTCTCATTGATGAAATCTACTAAAATATGAAAAATAAAATCCTTGATAATGGTAATCATAGAATTTTTGATTACACACATATGCATGGATGATTGAATCCAGAGGTGGTCTGCCACTGAGCTACATCTTCAGTCCTTTTTATTTCAGACCAGTCTGTTATTCATGCTGGTCTCAAACTTGCAATTATCCTGCCTCAGTCTCCTGAGTAGATGGAATTATAGGTGTGCACCACTGTGCCCAGCAGTGGTTACATGTTAAATTAAAAAACCCTCCAAAAACATCATGGTGAATGCCTATTGTTCCAGAAGCTTGGGAGGCTGTGGCAGGAGAATCAGGTTCAAAACCAGCCTCAGCAATTTAGTAAGGCCCTAATCAACTTAGTGAGACCCTGCCCCAAATAAGGATGGGGATGTGATTCAGTGGGTAAGCATCCCTAGGTTCAGTCCCTGGTCCCAAAACAAAACCAACCAAAACAAACAAAAACAAAACAAAACCCAGAACAACAAAAACTATTTTCTATTTAAAAAAGAAGAGTTGTGGTATTCATCCAAAATGAGATATGAGAGAATAATAAAAGAAAATTGCCAATATGCCTCATAAACATAGAAGCAAAGATCCTCAGTAGAATATTGGAAATCTAATTTAGCAATATATCTGGGAGTAGGTTCCATGTACTGGTTTGGGGAATAATTTGGGAGAATCAAGTCTGATGGGCAAGATAAAGCATTCAATTTTGGATGTGTTAATGTTAGACATTCATGTAGGGAGGTGTTTAGTAGTTAGGAGTTCAGTGACAATGCCCTGGTAGGAGACATTACAATGTAGTTGAAAGAAAATGAAGGAAAATACAAAGAATCGGAGACCGATCTCCACAAATTAGTAATGCTTTATTAAATGGAGGAGCACATTTTCAAGAGGAAAATGGTGGTTGGCTGTAACAACCAACGACGTGTTGGTTTAGCAGGGCCACATTATGGGAGGAGTTTCTCAGGTGCCTTTAGTGTGCTTACTTTGGGCAGGTATGGGAATATTCTTGGTAAGGGAAATTACAAAAGTTCAGAGTCCTTAGTTTCCTTTTGCCAAGGGTGTTATAAATTTTTACCTCCTTCTAGTCACAAGATTAGATTACTAAGGAACTTAAATGCAAACAGAAGATATTAGAACTTTCATTGACACTGTAATGTTAAGAGATTGTTAAAAAATGAGGAAGAAACAGTATTGAGAACAATTAGAAGGTAAGATGAAAACCAGGACACTTTGTTGTCCTTGAATCATAAAGAAGAAAGAAAGGATCAAATATAACTCGTGGACCAAGAAAGATGATAGTTGAACACTAACAGCTGGCTTCTGCAACATCAACAGCATAGTAACTTTGACTTTGCAATTTTGATAAAATAGTGGATATGAAATTTTAATTGAAGTGGAATTGCCTGGAAGGAATAAATGTCTTGAAGAGTTTTGGTGTAAAGGGTGGAGTAATAGTTGGAGGGACTATAGTGTTTGAGAGTGATTTTTTTTTAAGGTGGCAGAATTTACAAAATGCACAGGATATGGTGGTGCATAACTGTAATTCCAGTGACTCAGGAGGCTGAGGCAGGAGGGTTACAACTTCAAAGCCAGCCTCAGCAACTTAGCAAGTCCTAAGCAACTTTGTGAGACCCTGTCTCACAAAATTAAAATAGGATGGGGACATGGCTTATTGTGGTTAAGCACCCTGTTGTTAAGCACCCACAGGGTACACCCCCCAAAAAAATTTACACAATGCTCATATACTAATGGAAATGATTCACTAAAGAAGAAATATTTCCTTATACTGAAGATAAAGCAATTAAGATTACACACCTGGAAAGCATAAAGAAAAAGAATAGAATAGATTTTCAGACACCTATGGGCTGACATTCAAAGCATACCAACATACATATATAGGGAACACCAAAAGAAAAATGAAGAGAGAATAGGGTAGAAAATATTTGAAGAAATAATAACTGAAAACTTCTGAAATTGGTGAACAATTACACAGAAGGAACTCAATAAACTCCAATTAAAATAGTTACAAAATGTCTCATAAGAAGAAATATCATAATTAAATGATGCAAATGAGAGACAAGGGAAAATTTAAAAAGAGTGGAAGAAAAGCAACATCGATGGAGTTACAATAAACTTCTTAGAGGCAATGGAGGCAGTATATAGTGGGATGATGAATTCAAAGTCCTGAAAGAAAAGATGACAACCAAGAATTTTGTGTACAGCAAAACTGACCTTCAGATATGAAGAAGTAAAAGCATTTCAAGATAAATGAAGACTGAGAGAAATTGTTTCCTCCAGACCTGCCATCAAAAAATGTTCATGAAAGTTCTTCAGGCTGAAAGAGAGTTATACCAGAGATAACCTGAATCCATATAGAACACCAAAAACAGCAGTTACGATAATTATGTAGATAAGTTTAAAACACAGTATAAATATACATGTGTCTTTTGTTTAAAAGTTAATTATATAAAATAGTAAAATTGCTTTAATTAACTTCTTACATATAAAAGTGTAATAATTATAAAATAAGGTGAGAACCACATTGGACCAAGAGAATGTCCTCAGACAATAACTCAAATCCAGGGGAAGCAATGAAAAGTTCCAAAAATGGTAAATATGTAGGTTATATATGAAATATTCCTTTGTGTGTGTGTGTGTATATATATATATATTTTCTAATATATATTTAGTTGTCAATGGAACTTTATTTATTTATATGTGGTGCTAAGAATTGAACCCAGTGCCTCATGCATGCTATGCAAGTGCTTTACAACTTAGCTATAAACCAAGCCCTTCCTTGTATATTTTTGCTTTCTCCTCTTGGCTTCTTAAAATTACAAAAGATTGTAGAAAATAATAATTGTAACATCGTTAGAATTATAACAGAAATGTATATAATACATATTGTTAGTGCAAAATGACCAAGCAGAGTACAGGCTTCATGGATCAGCAAAGCCTTTATTCAGCATCAAAGTTGTGCATCAGATGGATACACTTTCTGGTTAGAAAAGTGTATGGCTATGGTTACAGGAGAAATCAGGGTTTATATAAGTTATGTTGGGGAGGCTTAGCCCTTGAAGACTTTTAACAGGTTGTGGGTGAAAGGTTGCAAGCATCTGAAATTTGTTTTTACTGGGCACAATTTATATTAGGCAGTGTTTTTACTATGAATGAGATGGGTTCAGAGTTCAGAGATCAATGCTCATTCTAACCTCCAGGGGTCTTCGTATTGTCCTGGAAGCAAGATTGATGGACAGTTTACTATCACTGGGAAAGGATTTGATTAGGGAAAGGATCTCATTTCACAAGGACTGCCATCTTCAAAGTTTCTGTCTTACCTACCTTCCTCCCAGGCCATACTGTTTCTGGGGTTTTTCATTTTGGTCCTCATTCACTTCACATATGACAATGATACCACCAAGGAGGTGCAGGGAGCTTTATTGAAGAGAAGTTTCTGCATTTACTTGAATTATGAAAGTAATTAATCTGAAATAGATTATGGCAAGAAGCATATTGTAATCAGTAGAGTATCCACTAGGAAAATAATGAAAAATAAAGTATTAACAAAAGAGCCAGCTGGGTAGCATGTGTCAGCTACTCTGGAGGTTCCACAGGGAGGAGCACTTGATCCCAGGAGTTCAAGACCAGTCTGGGCAACACAGAACAATAAAAATATTAACAAAGGAATTAAAATGATGTGTTGAAAAATATTTCCTCAGTACAAGAGAAGATGGTAAAGGATAAACAGCAGATTAAAAAAAAAAAAAAAAAGCAAGGTGCAACCAATATGGAAAGCAGTACGGAGATTCCTTGGAAAACTTGGAATGGAACCACCATTTGACCCAGCTATCTTACTCCTTATTTTATACCCAAAGGACTTAAAAATAGCATACTATAGTAATGCATTCATATCAATGTTTATAGCAGCACAATTCACAATAGCTAAATTGTGGAACCAACCTAGATGGCCTTCAGTAGATGAATGGATAAAGATACTGTGGTATATACATACAATGGGATATTACTCAGCATTAAAAGAATAAAATCAGGGCATTTGCAGGTAGATGGATGGAGTTGGAGAATATTATGCTAAGTGAAGTAAGCCAGTCTCAAAAAAACAAAAACAAAAACAAAAACAAAAATCAAAAAACAAAAAACAAATGCCAAATGTCTTCTGTGATATGAGAATGGGAAGAATGGAGGAACTTTAGATAGGGCAAAAGGAAGGGATAAAAAGGGAGGGGGCAAGGGGTAGGACAGATGGTGGAATGAGATGGACATCATTACCCAAGTACATGTTTGAAGACATGAATGATGTAACTCTACTTTGTGTACAACCAGAGACATGAAAAATTGTGCTCTATATATTACTATGAATTGAAATGCATTCTGCTGTCATATATAACAAAAAACCCCACAAATTTTAAAAAAGATTGATTTTAGAAAGATTGAGTTACCTTAAGAAAAAAAAAAAAGGCAAGACAGGAGTTGGGGTTATAACTCAGTGGTGAAGTGCTTGCCTAGCATGTACAAAGCTTGGGTTTGTTACAGATCTGGGGACTTCTGGAAAACTGAGGCAGCTTAGTCCTTGTCCCAGATGCCAAGTCAATAAGGAGACATGATTTCGAAAAAAACACAAAAGTTTTATTGCTTTGCTAGCAAAAGAGAAACACAGGGGGCTTCTATCCCAGAATCTGTGATTCTGCCATCCTGGAAAACAGAGAGTTTTTAAAGAAGTGATTCATTTCAGGTATTCCCTGTGGAGTAGGGGCTTGTGATTCACTTGATAATTTGTGCCTTAGATCTTCTGGTGCCATCCCTGAAGTCTGAATTACTTGGTTTCTAAAGATAGATAACTTTTATCCTAGGATGGGAAAAGGGTAACCCTGCCTCCTTCCCACCCCTGCCAGATTAGGGAGGAAGAGGGTGAGAAGAGGAAAAGGAAACATGTTCATTTTAAAATAAGTCCCAGTGGCAGAGCAAGGGCTGTTTTCAAAGCATGAGGTAAATTACTGTTACAGAAACTTTCCTGTAAATCATTTTCTTTCTTTCCTTTTTTTTTTTTTTGTCGTGCTGGGAATTGAAACCAGGGCCTTTTTCATGTAAGGCAGGTGCTCTACCAACTGAGCTATATCCCTAGCTCTAATTCATTTTCCCTCACTACAGTATTAAGAATAATACCAAATTGAAAAGATGTGAATGAGTATCTAAAAAAAAAAAATTAAAGGAAGACTATATGCCTTTATTGCTATTCAGATTCCTTTGGAATAAGCAGAATTGCAGATGGATACTAATAGATATGGAAAATGACAAATCCCAAAATAATATGGTGTGGGAAGAAGGAATGTAGAGAAAAGCAGCACATTTATAGCATTGATACTTTCCCAGTGACAGAACAATCCCTAGAAAGGAAGCCAAAGCATTGATCCTTCCCCAAATAAATCTTTTCCCAATGACAGTAAGTACAATGGGATGCTGAAGGGACAGAGACAAACACTGAATGTTGACCCTAGACCCTCCACTCTTTCTCCAAGTAAAAATATTGTCCAGTAAAAACAAATTTTCAAGGTCGGGTTGTGGCTCAGTGGTAGAGCACGTGCCTAGCATGTGTGAGGCACTGGGTTTGATTCTCAGCACCACATATAAACAAACAAATAAAATCCATCAATAACTAATAAAATATTTAAAAAACAACAATAAAAACAAATAAAACAACACCAAAGTTCTCACAAACCTATTTCCTATTTCCTGAGTGCCCAAAACTGACCACTAACCCTAGACTCCTCTCCATCTTGCTCAGTAAGATAGACTCCAAATTCCTAAGTGCCCCCAAATGACAGCTCATTAATTAGGTCACCTCTCAGTATACCTATATAAGCTCAGTTCTCTACTTTGTTCAGGAGAGTGGGTTTCTACCAGGAGAGTGGGGCCATTCCCATGGATATAATTCTGTTCCTGAATAAAAATCTGTGAAGTTTGTATCTGACTGGGTATTTTTGTGCTAATAGATACAGTGGAATTTTTTTTTTTCTGATCATTGCTAGTGTCTGCTGTATGAGAAAGCCAGACTTAAATTTTTTTACTGTTTGCAGTGTTGGGGGTTTAACCCAGGACCTCATAGATGCTATGCAAGCACTGTACCATTGAGCTACAACCGTAACCCACAGACTTAAAATATTTTGACAACAAAAATTGAACAGTCTGTTCTGGGGCTGGGGGCCTGCCAGTTTGCGCTGGGGCAGCCACTACAGTCCTTGGATGCCAGTTCTTGTGAATATGCTGGAAAGAATTCAAGTGAAACACAGAGTAGTAAGCAAAAATTTAGTAGCGTAAGAAGCAAGGATAACGTACAGCATAGAAACTGTATTGACCACCTCCGAGAGAGGATGGTGTGTGTTTTTTTCCCTGCTTTTTGGTACCATTACAGAACTGGGGCCTTCTGAGAAATTGAGGAAATGTGAAAACCTCCACCCCCTTCAAACCCTGATTCTTGCCTTCAAGTCAGAAAGATTTCAGACACATCACTCAAAGTAATAGAAATGGGTTCATTGAAAAGAAAATGGTGAGGGGACATTCATTCTCAAGGGAGAGAGTGGATCCTTTCAGAGAGGTAGAGGGGCAGTGTGCCTCTCCTACCCTCCAGTTTTATTGGGATCCCAGAGAAGTTTCCATAGAGTCCTGCCCAGGTCTGCCTCTTGACTTTTGACTGATAGCAAGATAACATTAGACTTTCAAATACCCAGTGCCATGACAATTCTAGGTCACGCTGGCCCAGGCTGACAGGTTCTAATTGGACTCTTAACCAGTTTCAAGATCTGGTCTGTGAAAAGGCATACAAAAGTTTCCCCCCTTTAGGGTAACTGTGTTTCTCTTTTTGACATTATTTTATGCCTGCATTTCTCCTGAAGATAATAGTTCCTGAGTAATGTTACATAACCTGTCCACTTAAGTCAGCCAGTACTGCAGGTAAATTGCTTCTTGGACAAGAAAGCATGTGGGGGTAATCAAAGGGGGAATATTTTATAGAACCATTCTGTTAATCTCATGTTCCCACCATTCACATCTATCTGTTCCCTAAGAGTTCTAGGGATTGAACCCAGGGGTGCTTAACTACTGAGCCACATCCCCAGCCCTTTTTATTTTTTGAGACAGGATCTCACTAAGTTGCTTAGTGCAACTAAGTTATTGTGGCTGGCTTTGAACTTCTAATTCTCCTGTCTTAGTCTCCTGAGCCACTGAGATTACAGGCATGCACCACCATCCCAGGCCTGTAAGCATTTTCATTAGAAAAGAAAAAAAGGTTTCAAATCAGTACATAACCTTCCACCCTAAGAAATTAGGAAAAGAGCAAATTAAATCCAAAGCAAGCAGAAGAAAGAAAATAAATATTAGGATGTAAATCATTGAAATAGAAAAAAGAAAAACAACAGAAAAAAAATCAATAAAACCAAAACTTGTTTCTTTGAAGAAATCAACAAAACCCACAAAACTTTTCAGAAATACAATTTAAAAGATCTAAGTAAAATAGTCATTCCACATAGATGGTCTTGAATCTCAATATTTTAAGATTACGAAACTTTCTGAAATAATCAATAGATCCAATTCAGTACCTATCACATTTCCATTAGGCCTTTTTTATACAACTGATGAACTGGTTCTAAAATTTATACAGAAAAGCTAAGAATCAAGAATAATAAAAATACCCAGGTGTGGTGGAACACACCTAAAATCCTAGTGATTTGGGAGGTTGAAACAGGAGGATTGCAAATTCAAAAAGAATAGTAATTTTTTTTTTTTTTTAGAGAGAGAGAGGTAGAGAGAGAGAGAGAGAGAATTTTAATATTTATTTTTTAGTTTTCGGTGGGCACAACATCTTTGTATGTGATGCGGAGGATCGAACCCGGGCCGCACGCATGCCAGGCGAGCGCGCTACCGCTTGAGCCACATCCCCAGCCCCAAAGAATAGTAAATCTTGAAAAAGAAGAACTAAGAGAACTTATGCTTCTTGATTTCAGAGCTTTACTACAAAGCTGCATTATTCAAGACAGTGTGACCCTGGCAGACATGTAGACCAATCAAACAGAACTGAGATTCCAGAAATAAACCCTTACTTTTTTGGTCAGTAGCTATTTGACAAACGTGCCATGGCAAGTCAATGGGGCTGGGATAGATAGTCTTTTCCATAAATGATGCTGGAATAATTGAATATCCACACCACATGCATAAAAGATGAGTTTCGGGGATTGAACCCAGGAGCACTTTATTATACCCCAGCCCTTTTCTTTCTTTCTTTTTTTTAAATTTGAGACAAGTTCTAAATTGCTAAGGCAATTCTGCCTCAGCCTCTGGAGTCGATAGGATTACAGGCAGGTGCCACCCTGCTTGGCTCAATAAATCTATTTTAGAAAAATGACAGAGGTATAAGAGTTGAGGGTGTTTATAAGTGCATGGTTAAAATGAGCTTAAAATGTAATTTAAGGGCAGGGGTTGTGGCTCAGTTGTAGGGCACTCACCTAGCATGTGTGAGGCACTGGGTTTGATCCTCAGCACCACAAACCTAAAATAAAGTTATTTTGTCCATCTACAACTAAAAACTTAAAAAAATGTAATTTAAGCTGCTAAGAAAAAGATAAATTTTCTTACCTTTTGAAATAGTGGGATAAATGAATTATATGAGAGAGCAGGCAAATTATTGGAGTTAACTTACTAGAGGGAGTTAGATGCAAAGATAAGAATTGATCAGAAAATGGGATGATTAAAATTGAGATACTGTTGAACTGATAATGAAAAACTTAAACCAGGCATGGTGGTTGGTGTCTGAAGTTCCAGCTACTTAGGAGATTGAGGTGGGAGGATCACTTGAGTCCAGGAGTTCCAGCCTAGACAACATAGCTAGAATTTCAGAGGGGCGGGGAGGGAGAGAGCGCATGCAAATAAAAAAAAACTTAAAAATATGATTATGAATGGAGGCAATTGGTTCCGGCAGTATGGAAAGGAAAATCATTGGAAGTAGGAGGAAAAGTGATGAAGGGATCATTCATAAGTATCTCAACAGTTGTGAGTAGAGCTGCAGTGAGTGACAATGATATAGGAACTAAAATCTTCAAAGAGTGACCCAGGAGGTAGTAGATGACTGCTAGAAAGAGGAGACATTTATACAAGAGTGTTACAACAGGAGATTCAAAGTTGGAGTTAAGAGACAAGGACAGAAAGAATCAGGTAGGGAAAAAAAAAGAAAGAATAAGGTAGAGTGAGAACAGATAATGGTTAGGATTATATGTTTATAGAGTCAAAAACCCAAGAAACAGTGCTGGGGATTTAGCTCAGTTGGTAGAGTGCTTGCCTAGCATGCACAAGGCCCTGGCTTCAATCCCCAGCACCATTAAAAAAAACCAAAACAAAAAACCAATATCCTGAGTGGTTATGGTAATGGTCAAATATGTTCTATTACATCTATAGTATGTGATGTATTTGATGTATTGTCATAGTAGCAATCTAGGAAGAAGTCAAAGCTAGTCAGCCTACTTTTCTGAGAACATAAAAGAAGATTGTGTAATTTATAAACAAATTTATTTTCTGGAGTCTGGGAAGTTCCAAGATTAAGATGCTGGCATCTGGTGGGGGCCTTCCTGCTGCATTTTATGACATGATGTGGCAGGAGGTTCCCCATGGAAAGAGAACAAGCATGCTAGCTCAGGTCTCTTTTTCTCTTCCTTGTCTCATAAAGCCACTAATTCCATCATGGAGGCCCCAACTTCATGATCTCATCTAAACCTCTTTTAAAATCTATAAATATATGGAGATTAAGTTTCCAACACATGAAATTTGGTACATATAGGAATACATTTGAACCATGGCATAATACAAACTGTAAAGGAAGAAGAATTGTGGAATGATTTACTTTTAATTAAAGGCTCTCTAGAAGTAAAGTGGGATTCAGAACTGCAGAAATAAAAGTCTTAATAACATCTGGACTGTACACATTTCATTCTGTTACTGTGTTCCTGATCCTATGGCAGTGACATCATAATGACCATGAATGCAAGTGAAGAAAAGTAATAACCAGTGACAGGGCCACAGACACTCTGGTTTTCGCTGTCTTGGTGGGTGGTCTGGTAAAAGAGTTTGGGAGAGGCTTGTGCTGATGATCAAAGGGAAGATTGAAGTGTTCATTTGAGTTATGTGGGACTTTTTGGTGCTATGGGTGATCTGTGCTCTTCCCTCTGACTTGAAGTAAAAATTAGGCCAGAAATCTTGTATTTATTTATTCACATTGACTATTTTTAAAAGTCTCTCTCTTTTTTTGATAGTTGTAGATGAACAGCATGCCTTTGTTTATTTTTTATGTGGTGCTAAGGATCAAACCCAGTATCTCACAAATGCTAAGCAAGTGCCCTGCCACTGAGATACAGCCCCAGCCGCTCACATTGACTTTTTGTCATCTATGGTGGCATTGAATCTTGAATGGAAAATTCAGCAATCAGGAATTGGGCATGGAAAAGGAGGATGTACTTTCTTGATGCTCTTTGTAAAGGGTAGGACATTCCAGGTTTCCCGATGATTTGAGATTTTTCTTTATGTTCTTTTGTCTTAAAAGGAGTTTTGGGTTGGACACAATATCTTTATTTATTTTTATGTGGTGCTGAGGATCAAACCCAGTGCCTCGCGCATGCCAGGCCAGTGGGCTACCACTTGAGACACATCCCCAGCCCCTTGAGTTTTGGTTGTTTGATTCCCAAAACTAGAGAATCTAATCAGTTTGGGAGTCAAATTATGTGTACTTGTTAAAACAGATTGCTGGCCCTTTTTTTCTGCCTCCCTGCATTTTCTGATGCAGTAGGTCTATCTGTGCCTGATAATTGGCATTTCTAACAAGTTTCCAGGTGATGCTGATGCCCTTGAACTGTAGTTGGAGTACCACTAGGTTACAACTATATGAATTTCTTCAGAGTAATGTTTTTGATACTGTGGTAGACACATGGTAAGTGTAATGGGTTCACTTGTGTTCTTCAAAAAGTCCTATCTCCCAATACTTCAGAATGTTATCTATTTGTTAATAGTCTTTGCAGATTTAAGTAGTTAAAATGAGGCCAGAGTGGAATAGGATGGGCCCATAATCCAATATGACTGGTGTCCATATAAAAAAAAAGACACATAGAGGCACAGGCAGAGGGAGAACACCATGTGACTACATATGCAGAAAGAAAATGAAGTCTTGCAGCTGGTCAAGGAACACCAAAGATTTCCAGCAAACCAACCAAAGTTAAGAAGAAGCATGGAAGGATTCTGCCCAACAAGCTTCAGATGGTGCATGACCTTGAAGACATCCTGGATTTTGGATTCCTAGCCTCCATAACTGTCAGATGATAGGTTTTTGTTGTTTTTAAGGTGCCTAGTTTGTAATGCTTTGTTCTAGAAGCCCTTGAAAATGATTACACTAAAGTTACTCCCAATCTGTCATGCCCTTGTATAATCCTGAGTATGGGTAGAACCAACATTTCAAACTGACAGGGAATAGCAAATATGATTGAATGTCACTGCTATGATTAAGCTGTATCACATAAGACTATTCTTAGCAGACTGGAAAGAGAAATTTTTTTCTGTTGGACTTAAAGAAGCAAACTGCCATGTGGTAGCTTAGAACATGAGATGGCCCTAGGACAAACTTCAGCCAGTAGCCAGTAAGATTGAGGGAGCCGCAATCCTATTACCACAAAGAAATGCATTCTGCTACTACATGAATGGGCTTATTGATTAGAGAGGACATTCTCTAGTCAATGGTGTGGATATGACACTGTGGGATCTCTTATGCAGTATTGATCAGATCTCAGCCGAGGCTATAGTAATCTGATGATTCTTCTGGGCTGAACATTTGCAGTAACTCATTCCTGTGGCTGGGAGTTGATGCTGGCTATCTATTGGGAGCTCAGCTCAATCTGTTGACTGCAGCACTTAATATGCACCTTGTGTACTATAGTGGTTTCTGAACCGTTCTTATAAGGTGGCTGATCCCCAAGAGCAAGTGTCCCAAGAGAACCCAGCAATTGTTTCAAAACTTTTAAGGGCTTTTCAGACCTGTCTTTGGAAGTGATATAGCATCACTTGTTGTTTCTATTGTTTGAAGCAGTCACCAGCCAATCCAGATAAAAGGAAGGTGATATCTACCCCATCTCTTCATGAATTAGTGTCAAAGAACCTGTGGGCAATATTTATATTTAAGAACTGACTCAGTGTTATGGATATATATTTTACATATAATAAAATGCATAGTTCTCAAGTGTGGGTTTCAATGAATTTTAACAATTATACTCTTCCATATACCACCTGAAGTAAGGTATAGAACACTTTAAAAAATTCTTGTGTCTGTTCTAAATCATTCCCATTTTTTCATGTGAATATATATAAATGGAATTATATACTATATCTGCATGTATGTGTATTTAGGTTTTTTCACTCAACAGTGGACTGAAATTCAGTCATAAGTTGCCAATATCAGATTTTTTTATTGCTATTGTTTTATTGTATGAGTATTAAACAGTTTGTTCATTCCCCACCTGTTGTTGGACATTTGTGTAATTTCTGGTGTGTGATTATCATAAATGAGGATATTATCACAATCTTGCATACATCTTCAAATTTTATCAGAATGTCTCTGGGAGTACTACTCTTTTAAAATAATCAAATCCATAATGCCCTTTTATTTCATTTACTTCTCTAGATCATAAAGATTTGCTATCATGAAATTTTGGCATTTAGAAGTCTAAATTCCTCACAAAACCAACTTCTCTACAACCTTCTTCAAATCTCATACACTAGAGGGAAAAAAATAAAGAGCAAATTATCTTTCCAAATTTATTTTCTGTGTGTAGAAGGAAAAGGATAGTATTGTTAGAAGAGTGAGATGTCATAACTGACTATAAATTGAAAGTCTAGGCTTAGTAATAAGGACACTTATGTCCTTTCTAGGTGATCCTAACCCCAATATGTTGCTATTGTTGCCAAAGTGGCAGGGAGGATCATTATGTTTTTCAGAGAACAGAAGTCCCTTTAAGAGGGCATAATAATCAGTTCAGGATTCTTCAAAAGAGCACAGTTGTACTTGTCAGCTCTTTAGGATACCGGCAAATTATTACTGTTAGAAGTGGAGGACTGAAGGAAATCTTAATGTACAAACTCCAAACCTTTGTAGTCTTGGAAAGGAAACTTCTTTTGTAAGAAAAGGCTAAGGCTTCTGCTATGGACAGAGTGGTTTTTTAGAATAGGTTATTGGGGTAATGATTCATTATCCAGGTAATGAAATGTTCAAAGAGAATTCTTAATTAAATCTTCCCCTTGTGTTCCACCTACTGGTCTTGAATGCAAAACAATTATTAACTTGAATATGTAGAGAAGAAAATGACCTTGGGGTTGATTAGGGGCTGATATTTTTAAAGGCCGATGGTGTCAAATACAAATTTAAAATCTGTATCTACTACACTCAATCTCTAGTATGACTCTAGATTAATGAGGGTACCCTGGGAAATTAAGTCAAAATATGAAAAATTCATGACAAATTATGAAAAATGCATGATAATGATAAACAAGACATTTATTTTTCATACTCATCTGAGGATAAGGAAAAAAGTTTGTTTAACCTACTGGTTTTCCTGGAATGTTCTCCATTCATTCCATAGAATTGGATATGCAGCTCAGTAACAGAGGGTTTTGTACCCTTAATTCAGAAATAAAACTTCCTTTGAATAGAATGGTCAAAGGGTGAGCCTTTGTGAGCAGCTTCTCTGGTGCACAGCCAGACTTCCTCTCTGAGTGAAGCTTTTTCCACATTGACCACACAGATAGGGTGTCTCTCCTGTGTGGATTTTGCCATGCAGAATACAATTCCCCCTGGTGTGGAAACTCTTCCTGCACTGGGTACAGGCATAGGGTTTTAGACCTGTGTGGACTCTAATGTGAACAATTAAGCTTCCTTTCTGACTGAAAGCTTTTCCACACTGATCACATCTATAGGGCTTCTCACCACTGTGAACTCTTCGGTGAACAGCAAGGTTACTTTGATTCCTGAAGCTTCTTTGACAAATGGCACACTCATAGGGTTTCTGTCCAGTGTGGAGTCTCTCATGGACGGCCAGACTACCACGCTGACTAAAGCTTTTCCCACACTCCTTGCACTGATAAGGCTTCTCTCCCGTGTGTATTCGCTGATGTGTAACAAGATTGCCTTTGGCCCTGAAGCTTTTTCCACAATGGGTACACTCAAAGGGCTTCTGACCAGTGTGAATTCTCTCATGTAATGTTAGACTACCTTTTTGCCTGAAGGACTTTCCACATTCTTGGCACTCATAGACCTTCTGTCTCACCCCAGGTGAATCTTCCGGTAGTGTCTTAGAATCTGGGGATTTTTGTTCCAGCTTCTCTCTTCTGAAAGAATTCTGGAAATCCCAGCTTGAGGATCCTGTGGCCTCAGAGTGATCATATTTGTGGTGAGCTTCTGTCATCACATCTGATAAAATGAGAGGGAAGTCATGTAAGAGGTACCAATATGCTGAGTGAGAAGAATATGGAAAATAGAAACACAATCGTTCGAGTGCTTATTAAGTGCCAGGCATTAGACTATGAACTTTGCATAGATAATTTAATCCTGGAATAATTTAATCCTATGGGATTGCTACAGATCAGGAAAAGAGAGCATAGGGAGGTTGTCAAGACCATGTAGCTAAATAAGTTAGAGGTGGGTTTCAAACACTGGAATACTCCATAGCTGTGTATTGCCTCTACATTTAATTTAGTCTTCCAAATAATCTTGTGAGGTAGACACAATTACCTCTATTTTGTAGGTAAGAAAATAGGCTCTGAAAATCAAGGAAAACATACAGGATCACACAAGAGCCCTGTACTCAAGCTTTATCTGATTCCTAAACAGGTGTGGTTCCAGGATGTAAAGGGTCTAAAGCTTTAAAACTTTAGAGGTACCCCTTTAAAAAAAAGTACAAAATTGGGCAAAGGGTCCTGAAGAGACCAATGCAAGCAAGGGCTCCGGACACACAAGCTGTATTAGTTCTATGAAAAGTCAACCCAATTCCACCCTATTCCTTAAGTTTGCTCTTAAGAGTGGAGTAAGCGCTATGACCTTAGAAAATATGTAGCACAATCCTAGATTTTATACGTCTATTGTCTTTAATACCTGCAACTGTACAAGTCAGAACTCATTGTTCCATTTTACAGATGAAGGCTTGGAGCTTAAGGAAGTTAAGTAACTTATCTGATATTAAAATATAGTCAGGAAATTATAGAATCTAACAAATTCCTTCCTTTAAAATCTATACTATTTTTAGTTTATTTAAGCTATGGTGGAACTAAAATAAATTTTGGTTTGGAAGTTATTCTCAAACTTCATATGTAGGTATCAATAATATTTTCCAATACTGTCCTGTATCTGAGCCTCTTATGTGCTTTAAATATGGATCCATTCATCACTGTTTTTTTTTTCCCTATGGAAAATTTCTCCTTATTTCCTGCTTTATTCTTATCCAGTGATAGTGCTGACAGTTAAAGGTGCTCACTCATTCTGATATTACTTCGCGTCTACCTCCATGTCTAGACTGTTCTCTTGCTCTGTTCTGACTATTTCTATGCATGCGAGGGCTAGCATAGCCCTCTAGCTTGCAGGCTTTTTCTGTAACCCCTAGGAATAGTGAGCTCCATCAAAGGAACGTCTCCTCTGCTTCCTCAGACTGAGGACCAGTGCTGAGGACATGGACTCTGAGTATCTGTGTTCAGAAGACATCCCAGCCACCAGTGGACTCACTCACTGAAAAATGCTACATTCTGGGCATATCTTCCATGACAGTCCAGCAGGGTAGCTGTTGGAAATCCAAACATGTCCACTCCTGCTCTATAATCTTAATCACCACCTCTTCATATAATTCTTCCATGGGCTGTTCCTGAGCACCTAAGGAGGGAAAAACAAAAACAAAACAACAAACAGAAAAAGGCAGAATTTTTAAGTGCGAAGGATAAACAGGAACTGAGTAGAAAAAGGACATTTTGATTGCTCGATATAACATAATCATATATAATGTCACTGTAAAATGCGTTCAAAGACAAAAGGATAACACAGACATGAGTCTAGAAGGAAATAGGAGGCAGGAAAGCAAAGAACACAAATATATATATTTTTTCCCCATTTAATGGTCACTCCTGTTTGTATTTTGATTTTGGCATGAGAATGGGATCTTCCATTTCCTAACTGCTGCCTGTTATTTTCTAAGCCCCAAAGAATTCAGAATCCTAAAAAAACATTTCAGCTTTCATAACTGGCTCCTGTCCAGTTTCTCTTAGATTATAAGAACCAAATAAGGGATTTCATGTTACCTTTGAACAATTCTTAGGAAGTTCTAGACCCAGGCCCACCCCTCTCCTGCTCTACTTTTTCCCTTTTGGAATATTCCTTCTAACTTCAGGACCCTAATTTCTGAACTGTTATACTTTATTTATGTAATGGTTTAATGTATAATCTTTGTTTCTCTAATATGTCCTATCCTGATTTAAGGAATTAGTATTATGATACTACAATTCTTTGTCTTGTTAACCTGGGCATTCTTGACAACTGCATATTTAGCTATATGTTGTGATGACTAGGAACTCTTACTTGGAGGATGCACTTCCAACTTGTTCAAAGTGCCAGCAAATTCACTTGAGAGTTCAAGGTATTACTGATCAACAACTGCACATCCACCAAGAGTCACTGGAAAACTACATGGTACCTGCTGCATGGGGATGGACTCTTGTTATTGAGGACTCCAGGAAATAGGCTTTGGTCAGATCAAGTGGGTAGAACCTACAACTCTCCATCTCCACGCCCTGTGAGGTCTTCAACAAATAACAATTCAGTTGTGTCTCCAGAACCTTCTTGGTTAATAAGGGGGTAATTGTCATTGTCCTCTCTCTGAAGAATCAAATTCTGGAAGAAACTGGTTTTATAACAGAATACACTGCTTTTCCTATCAGAAATGCATAGAATCCTTTGAAAAAAGCTCAGAATTAGGTCCCTAGAAACTGGGACTTTTGCCTTCGCTTCCTCAAATAACCAATCTGCTCTGACTCCATTACCTCATTTACTGAATAGATTAATATCCTTCTTATCAAGTAGCTCCTGGGAGAACAGAAGAGCTAAATGTTAGATCTCTAACTGGGTCTACAGATTTAAGGCCTAAGATCTAGAGTTCTCATCTGGGGGGCCTCTTGGGGTAGAGTTCCAGAATTAGTAGCTTGTGTGTGTGTGTGTGTGTGTGCACACACCCAACTCCAGTTTATCTTTTCCCTATTTTCCACCCAGAAGGGTCTCCTCACCTCCCTAGGGGCCCGTGTCTTCTTCCGGTCCCTCTATGGAACCCTCACGGCGGGTGTGCACCTGCCTGTATCCCTTCCCTCTGCAGAATGCTGTGCCTTCGCAAACGCCTAGCCCTGCCGACACCGCAGTCCTAGGGGCCCAGCTACGCGCTGCAGACCCTCCCCGCCTGCCGCAGGCCCCCAGGCCCGCCCCGCGTCCTGGACTCAGCCTCCTGCTTCCAGCCCAGTGGACG
>NW_026000000.1:11307460-11328984 GCF_001458135.2 Marmota marmota marmota | reverse complement strand
GGCGTGGGGTGAAAGTGCGCCCTGGGGTGAACGCGGCGTGGGACCCCCCTTAGGCTAGGAAGCCCGGCACATAGGAAACCCTGTTGGCAGGGTTTCGAGAGAGGAAAAGTCCTGGGGCGAAGCAGGTGATTAAGCCTCTGGTTCTCAGAAGTTATATGTTGAGTCACTGCGTGGGCAAAGATTTAAGTGTTCTGTCATTGGGTGTCTGAAACCGGAGTAGCGTTTAAAATGTAGAAGAATTTGGAACACACTTCCGATCCATTTAATAAGAATTCTTACTAGGAATAAAGGGTGAGATACCATCAGGCAGCGGATTGTCTTGAATTCCGTGTAGACGACACCACTGACGAGCTTTGGGATTCTGGGTACGGTGGGAAGCTGGGGCGCAGAGCCTGGAGGATGCATCTGGGCATGGCCGGCGACCTCGCGTCTTGAGGGCAAAGAGTAGAACTTCTTGAATGCAGAACAAATACATGGACCTAAGGATTACTGAGAGAAAAAACTATTTCCTAGAGTAACAACTCAAATCTTTCTTCTTAAATAAAGATGTGACTGAAGAATTGAGAATTATAAATCCTGAAAATGATTCAGCACCTGGGGCAGGAACCCTTTTTCACGGGGCTTCTCTGAAGAAAGACAAGAACACAGGCAGCCAAGTCCTTGGCCTTGGGAGGGTACATGGTTGTTTGTGAACATCCCATGATATAAAGGCTCTATAAAATGCTTTAAGCCGCCTTCGAATATACTTTTCAAAGATCCTGGCTTCCTCTTGGAGCACTCTTTCATGGTGAACTGTACTGCTCTGGGGAATCCCTGCCTCCACAATACTCACTCAGTATTCTTTTTCTCTTTTTTAATTATTATTATTATTATTATTTTAGTTGTAGATGGACACAATATCTATTTATTTTTATGGGGTGCTGAGGATTGAACCTAGGGCCTCACACATGCGAGGCAGGTGCTCTACCACTGAGCTACGGCCCCAGTCCCACACTCAGTATTCTTTTCTATCCTGTTGAATGCAGGGCTTCACAGGAACTCTTCCTGTTACTATGAGCTTGTTCTCTACTCCAAAGCCACATATCAATTAGACAAAAGAAATATTTAATTTCACAAATATGCTTTTGTGTTATGGAAATAATGCTGATTCCTAAATGTTATTAATATTGCTAATGAATCATTTTATTCAACATTGAGTTGAGTCCATTTTAAGTGTCAGGTGCTGTGCTAAGTGCTGGAAACACAAATGGGAGCAAGACATCCTCTCTGCTTTTTCGAGAGGGTACTGACATTGTAGACAGAACAGAAACACACCACCTTCCTCAAACTCTGGTCAGAATCCAATTCCAAGCTGCTACTGCCCAGAAGCTCACCATTCCTGGAGGGCACCTCAGCAGCACTGCAAAGATTCCTGGATTGCCTCCTTCACAATCACCTCTCTTTCTGTTATTTCTGGAGCAGCCACAAACAGACATTACTATTCTCCAAAGCCCAGTCTTTGTGTCTGTTGAGGTAGTCCTGTGTAATTGCTCTCCATTCCCCAGAGCTCTGTGTGGGTGAGGATTCATGTGCCCTCCCTCAGGAGGGCTAGGAATGTTTCCGCTGCTGATAAATAGCACCAAGTATCTTTTGTTTTTTAAATGTTTATTTTTTAGTTGTAGTTGGACACAATATCTTTTTTAAATTTATTTTTTACATGTGGTGCTGAGGATTGAACCCAGGGCCTCACACTGCTAGGTGAACACAACAACCCCAATCCAGCATCAAGTATCTTGAAGTCACTCCAGTTATATTGGTCCCATTGAAGCCAAGACCAGCTGTAGGAGTAGGACAAGTTTCAGATACTGCGATGAAGGTAGATGCCAAGTATTTGGTGGGAAAAGGTGGCTATGAAGTGGAACTATAGTCATGTTTCTCTCCTAAATCTACAAAAATTTCCTTAAGTGGTCTCAGGAAAGTGGATACATTGAATGGAAAGTGGGGAAAAGAGTGGTTAGGACTGGAGTTGATGAGATTCAGATGAGACCCAGATCTCCCTAGATAGACACCAGTCTTTGCCAAGTTCCTAAATGGGACTAGGTCCTCAGTCACAACCCACATTTGAAGGCAATTAGCAGGAAGGAGGGTGTTCAGTGAGGGCTAAAGGAAAATCCTATCAGCAGTGTAGGGTTGAAAGCTTGTCACAAAATTATTCCTCAAACTTCACAGCCATTTCAAAATGTTAGGGGAAGGAAAAATAATTCAATAAATGGTGGTATGACAGAAGTCCAGCCATTTGCAGGGAAAAGTAAAGTTAAATGTTTACTTAATTACTATACCAATATAAGATATGGAAAATGACAAACCACAAAATAGTGTGGCCTGGGAAGAGGGAGTGAGGAAGAAGGTAACACTGATTACATTGATCATTTCCCAATATGTTCTTTCCCAGTGGCAAGACAATCCCTGGGGAGGAGATATCCATCAAGCCTAGAATGACAGCCTCTGGGAGGAGGCCAAAGCATTGATCCTTCCCAAAATAAATCCTTTCCCAGTGACAGTGCAATGGGACCCTGGAGGGAAAGAGATAAATACTGACCACTGACCCCAGACCCTCCATTTTCTCCAAGTCAAAATATTACCCAGTAAAAACAAATCTCAAGTTCTCACAACATTGCCCAGTAAAAAACAAATCTCTTTTCTGAGTGCTCAAACTGACATGCTCTGTCAATAATTAAGTCATCTCCCAGTGTAACCATATAAGCCAGACTTCCCCTTTGGCCAGCAGCTCATTTCCTACTAGGAAAGTGGGTCCGTCACATGTATGATTTCATTGCTGAATAAAAGCTGTGCTGATCTGTGAAGTTTGCACCCGGCTTGGTCATTTTATGCTAACACCAAGATAACCTCCAGATGGATTAAATGTAGATTGTGAGACACAGATCCATAAAAGGCTCAGAAATACAGATGGATTATTGGTTTTATAATCTTGGCATAGAAAGTCTTTCCTAACCATGGTAATGAAGGCAGAAATAGTGCAAAAAAGATTACTCTGTGTGGGTAAAATATCACTAAATGAAGTTAACATGTGAAAAGCTAGGAAAATATTAGCAATTATCATACAAATCAATAAGAAAAAACATTTAAATAGAAATGCAGCCAAGCACAACTCTCCCTCCCTCTCTCCCTATTTCTCCCTCTCTCTCTCTCTCTCTCTCTCTCTCTCTCTCTCTCACACACACACACACACACACACACACACAATTAAAAGAAAAATATTCAAGATTTAGATTGATATTCATTTTAAAATTGAAACAAAAGTTTCCCTCTAACTATTGAATGGCAAAAACTGCAAAGGGGAGTTAAAAATGGATATTTTTTCCAAGTGTAAAATTGAGACAATTATTCTGATTAAACATTTAGACATATGTATAGTGAGTCTCAAATGTATACATACTACTATTAGAAATGTTTTCCTTGGCAGGAAAAATCAGATAATTATATCCTAAATGCAGAATGAAAGCTGTAGTGTCCAGGTTTCTGAGGTGAATTTCTGGCTTTGGAAAGATTCTTGGTTCCTTTGAAGGAAGTAACTGCCCCTGAAACTTCCATGAGATGGCCAAGCTCAAGGGAAGCTCAAGCCTCACTGCTATATTAGTTCTGAACCAAGCAATGGGGCCTAGAGTGATAGAATGAGCATTTGACCCTCTGGAAGAGTTTATAAGAACAATTTCTGAGTTTATACCAGTCCTTGCTAGAAATGTAAGCTTCTGAAGACATCTGTTAATAACTGTGCTTATCTCCTTACCTTGCAGCTACTGTGTACATTCACTGAACTAACCAGTCTTCTCATAGCTTCCAAACCCTCAGCCTACTCTGTTTATCATAGAGGCCAATACTTGGGAGAAAGTTGACCATCTCTCAGGTACTCCCAATCCCTGCCCAGTCCTCTGGTCAGTGATCAGGCCTGAGAAGCTGGATCCAGGAGGATAAAGAAATCTGTGTATTTCTCTGAAAAGACAGTTGAACCCTGTGCTAGAGCCATCCAGATGTATCTTGAGTTTTCAACTATTTCTCAGGGCCTGAAATCACATTAGTCTCTCCTTGGACAAACTGAAGCTGCCTCTGTTCTTTTGTCTTCTGTTTACTCTATTACCTGATTTACAAATTCAGGATACTATGAATTTGGACTTCATGAGTCTAGGATGAACATTATTGATTTATCCCTTCAGAATTCCTACACCATTCAAATGAAAATCATTCCTCCTTATGAAAGCTATTTGTGCATGCTTCAGATATCTATCTATCCATCTATCTAACTAACTATCTATCTATCTATCTATCTATCTATCTACCTACCTACCTATCTATCTATTTATTTAGTTTTTGGTACCAAAGATTGAACTCAGGGGCATTTGACCACTGAGCCACATCCTCAGCCCTATTTTGTATTTTATTTAGAGACAGGGTCCCACTGAGTTGCTTAGTGCCTCACTATTGCTGAGGCTGTCTTTTAACTTACGATCCTCCTTCCTCAGCCTCCTGAGCTGCTGGGATTACAGGGATATTTCTGCCTTTTAGATAGCTGTGCTCTTTTTGAATATCTTGATAGAATTTCTTATAAACTAAAAGGTGCAAGGAAAAGCATAAGATGTGGATAGATGACCACACTTAGTATATATTTGCATCTGTTTCCAGGGGTATGGGTCAGGCCATCATTTCCTGCTGAGGTTCTAGTGTCCATTGCTGATTATCCTGTTGTATCATTGAATGGGACTGCTGTTTAGAACCCCTTTAGGATGAGTTTATGGTGCTGTTTGGCTTACAAAGAGGAGGAACCCTTTGTTTTATGAGTGAGTGTTGCTCTTTCATAACAAACCTTCTGAGCACATGTCAGGGTGGAGCACAAAATTCTGCATTTATTCATACGTTTTGTAGGAAGAAGTCCTCTTACAAGCGGCCAGAGGGTAAAGACATGAATGCAACTGAAGGTGGGAACTAGAAGCTGTTTCTCTTTAGATCTTCTGTTGGATTCCAGTTCCTCCCACACTTGAGAACCAAGCTGTGTCCCTTGGAGCCAGGGTTCTTCACTGGGTTCCATGGATGGGTTCTATCCATGGCAAAGGTGAATTTGAGTGATCTTTAGGGCAAATGATACATACTTTTTGTTAGAGTTGCTTGATCAAAAAAGATAAAAAAAATTGCTCTGGTGTAAATGTGCCCCCCTCCTCCAATTTATGTGTTGGAAATTTAATCTCCAAAGTCATATGTTAAATTTGGAGAGGAGGTCTTTGGGAGGTATTGAGATTAGATGAGATCAAGAGAGGGGGCTCCCATAATGTATCAGTGGCTTTCTAAGAGGACGAGAGACCAGATCTGGCACTCTGTCTTGGCATGTGATACTCTCTGCTGTGGTATAATGCAGCAGGAAGGCCCCCTCTGGATGCTAAGCAGATGCCGATGTCATGCTCTTGAACTTTCCAGCCTCCAGAATTGTGACCCAGGTAAACTTCTACTTTTTATAAATTTTGTGGTTTTAGATATTTTTTTACAGCAACAGAAAACAGTCTAAGACAACAACTGACTTATGAAGAAATTAACATCAATGTAGAACACAATAGTAAACAACTGAATTTACTTGAATTTCACCAGCTTTTCCTCTATTTTTCATTTTCGATTCCAAGATCCAATCCTGAATCCCACATTTATATAGTTGGGGTTTCTCCTTAATGGCTTCCAATCTGCAGCACTAATACTTTTTAAAAAAGAAAATTAAATCCACTGGTAGCGATGATATTAAAATGCAAGGTAATTGTAAGGACACATAAACAATCTGCCTTTCTCTCATCCTTTTGTTCTTATCCATTTTCTTTCTTAAGAAAAACTTAAATTTAGCTTATTTTCATTTGTTATCACTGATGCAAGAAACAATGATTTTTTGCTTTAAAATAGTCAAAATAATTTCAAGGGTTTAAGCATTTTTCAGAATAGTCAAACACATTTAAACAAATTTAAAAATTCTAATTTTTAAAATTTGTTTCATTAGTTGTACATAACAGTAGAATGCATTTTGACATATTGTACACAAATGGAGCACAACTTCTCATTCCTCTGGCTATACACAGGGCAGAGTCACCAGTAGAAATCATACGTGTATATAGGGTAATAATGTCTGGCTCATTCTATTGTCTTTTCCATCCCCACAACTCCACTCTTCCCCTCACTCTCCTCTACACAAACCAAAGTTCCTTCATTCTTTCCCATCCTCACCCCCCACCCCACTATGGATTAGTATCTGCTTATCAGAGAAAACATTTGGCCTTTGGTTTTTTTGAGATTGGCTTATTTCACTTAGCATACTATTCTCTAGTTCCATTCATTTGCCTCCAAATGTCAAAATTTGATTCTTCTTCAAGGCTGAGTAATATTCCATTGTGTATATGTACTACATTTTCTTTATCCATTCATCTGTTGAAGGACATCCAGGTTGGTTCCACAGTTTAGCTATTGTGAATTGAGCTTCTATAAGCATTGACATGACTGCATCACCCTAGTGTGCTGATTTTAAGTCCTTTGAGTATAAACTGAGGAGTGGGCTAACTGGGTCAAATGGTGATTCCATTCCAAGTTTTCTGAAGTATCTCCATACTGCTTTCCAGAGTGGTTGCACCAACTTGCAGTCCCACCAACAATGTATGAGTGTACCTTTTCACCAACACTTATTGCTTGTATTCTTAATAATTGCCATTCTGACTGGAGTGAGATGAAACCTCAGTGTAGTTTTGATTTGCATTACCCTAATTGCTAATGATGCTGAACTTTTTTTCATACGTTTTTGGTCATTTGTATTTCTTCTTCTGTGATGTGTCTGTTCTGTTCCTTAGGCCATTTATTGATTGGGTCATTTGGTTTTTTGGTGTAAGTTTTTTGAGTTCTTTCTATATCCTGGAGATTAGTGCTCTGAGGTGCATGTGGTAAAGATTTTTTCCCCCATTCTGAAGGCTCTCTGGTCACATTCTTAATTGTTTCCTTTGCTGAGAAGAAGCCTTTTAGTTTGAATCCATTCCATTTATTGATTTTTGATTTTACTTCTTTTCTTGTTAAGGAAGTCAGGTCTTAAACTGACATGATGAAGATTTGGTCCTACTTTTTCTTCTATAGGTGTAGGGTCTCTGTTCTGCTGCCAAAGTAATTGATCCATTTTGATTTGATTTTTGTGCAGGATGAGAGAGAGAGGTTTAATATTATTTTGTTACATATAGATTTCCAGTTTTGTCAGCACCATTTGTTTAATAGGCTATTTTTCCTCAATGTATATTTTTGGCATCTTTGTCTAGTAGGAGATAACCATATTTATGTGGGTTTGTCTCTGTAGTCTTCTATTTTGTACCTCAGTCTACTCAAACATGTTTCTTGAAATTTAAAATACAGTACTGAAATTACATAGCTGATTTCATGATTCTGTAGTAAAGGATTTAACTGTCCAAAAAGAGGTGTGAATTTTGTCCTCCTTTACTGGGAGGTGATCCTTAGCATATCATGGCTGACAGGACTGTATTTATTTGCCTGGAGGTGTTGGTTCACACGGGATAATCTAAAATACCATTTGAGGTGAAGGTTGCCACACTGGAATCTCTGAGGATGGGACCTGGACACTCCAGGTTGGGATAACATGTTGCAGAGTTGGTTTTGGGTTGTGCAGTATCTGTCAACCTCCAGGTGACCTGGAGCCTGGAGACTGAAGTCATCCACGCAGGCAATCAAGCATACTTGTGTGATGGAGTCCCAGTAAACACTCTGAGTGCTGTTTCCTGGTTGGTGATGCTCTGTGCATATAGTCACAAATGGATGCTGGGAAAGTGTTGCTGCCTTCACACTTCAGGGAAAGGATAGTGGAAACTGCATTTGGCATTTTTCCTGGACTCTGCTCCATGACCTTCTTGCATTGGCTGACTTTAGTTTTTTTTTTTTTAACTGCAATAAATCATATCTATGAGTACAATGGCTTTCAGTGAATTTTGTGAGTCTATCTAGTGAATGATCAAACTGAAGATTTTGAGTACTCCTAAATTTTCAATTGAGGGTAGTCTCGTGGACTGTCCCTTTGATTTTGAAGTTTACAGTGACTTTAAAAGATGAATCTGAAACTCAGATTACTGGATTATTTGCACTTGAAGATAAAATCATTCTTCTTTCAAGATAAATGAGAGATTGTTACTAATAAACTGTCATCTAACAAGTGCATTTCAATGACAGTTTCCTTCTTTATATTTCTGTTTCATTTACAAAGAAAATTTTAGGCTGGGGCTGTAGCTCAGTGGCAGTATGCTTGCCTAGCACTTGTGAGGCACTAGGTTTGATCCTTAGCACCACATAAAAAATAAACAAATAAAATAATTCGTTCTGCCATCTACAACTACAAAGAAATAAAAAAATAAAAGAAAATCTTAGAACGGAACTTGATCAGTTTCACACTTGAAGTTATCTCAGGTGTGCTGAAGGTTTTTAACATGCATTAGATTACTTCTAAGTATAGTAAAGATTGAACTCAGTGTAGAACCAGTTTTGGAAGACCCTGACCATGACCCCTGGCAATCTTTATTGGTAGATGCTCTGGTTTGGATAACTATCCCCCAAATGTCCATTTGGTAAGATTTGGCCCCTAGGGTGGCAGTACTGTGGGCTGCTATTGATCTTCAGGAGGTGGAGCCTAGTGGGAGGTCTTAGATCAGTGAGGGAATGCTCCCAAAGGGGACTGGGGGAATTCAGTCTCTCTGTCTCTCTGTTTCCTGGCTTGAGATGTGAACTCTCCTTCCAACACATGCTTCCACCATTGCCATTGTTTGTCTTCACCAAAGATCCAGAATCACAGGACCACTTGATATTGGACTTGAACCCGTAGAACTGTGGAAGTGGCTCTTTACTTCATAAGTAGTCTGTGTCAGGCATTTTGTTAACTAATACTGTAGGTCACATATGTAGCTGTCTAGAGCCCAGAGCTTTTAAAAATATCTGAAATATTTTGTCAAGACCTAAGTTCTTCAGAACCAAGAACATTTTTATTAATGCTAAACACATTTATATAATTCCAGAGGAGGGAGTGTGGGTGTAAATTTTGGCAATGGGGGTATCTTTCCAAATCTGATGAGTTGAGTGCATCTTTTAAATATGGAAGCCAGGCACATCAAGTGTAGAGTATTTTCCAAGCAATTGAACTTGCCTTGGTGGCTATTAAGTTAAAGAAGTTTTCTTTGTTCATTTAAATAGAGTAAAGGCGCAGTGGCGCATGCCTGTAATCCCAGCAGCTCTTGAGACTGAGGCAGGAGGATCACAAATTCAAAGCCAGCCTCAGCAATGATGAGATGCTAAGCAACTCAGTGAACCCCTGTCTCTAAATAAATACAAAATAGGGCTGGGGATGTGGCTCAGTGATCCAGTGCCCCTGAGTTCAATCCCTAGTACCCGCCCCCCACCCCCAGTAAGATGGAAGATAAATTATAGAGTGAAGGTTACTTTGATACTTTACATTATAAAGGACTGCTGTTTTCTGAGAACTCAGAGAGTAGGCTTTAACTGTGAAAATAGTTTATGCTCTAGCATTTTTGGAACAGATTTTTTCATTTAAAAAGTTGAAATATATGACAAATGTGTCATTATGCACATATGAATGCATAGGTTTTTGCTTTTGTCTTCTATATTTTTGAAATCCTTCCTATTATTTAAAAGTCCCAACTATTAAAAAGCACCATAGTCTGTTAGTATTTTGAATGATGGTAAATGTTTACTTAAGACTTTTCTAGCATTTAAACTTTCCAGCTTATTAACTAGAATGCTTTAAAATATAATTTATTGCAATATGAGTTGAAATGTGTGTGTGTGTGTGTGTGTGTGTGTGTGTGTGTTTGATAATGAGGATTGAACCCAGGGGCACTTAAACACTGAGCCCTTTTATGTATTTTATTTAGAGACAAGGTCTCACTGAGTTGCTTAGGGCCTTGCTAAGTTGCTGAGGCTGGGTTTGAACTCTTGATCCTCCTGCCTCAGCCTCCTGAGCCATTGGGATTACACGTGTGCACCCCTGCACTGGGTTGTGCTGTTTTAACTCATAAAAAGAGCTTTCAGAAAACATTTTCCTAAAATTTCTGAATGGCATTTGCAGAAATGCCTATAGTGATAAAAATTTAAAATATTTACTTGGAAAGTTGTGTTAGTTGTTTTTCTGTTGCTGTGACAAAATAATGAGATAAACAACTTCTAAGGAGGAAAAGGTTTTTTTGTTTCATGATGTCAGAGGTTTCTGTCCATGATCAGCTGGCTCTATTACTTTTGGGACTGTGGTGGCACAGTACATCATGGTGGGGAGCATGTGGTGGAGCAAAGTTACACTCACTCGATGGCTGCTGCGAAGCAGAGGGAGAGAGAAAGAGCAAGATCCCAATATTCCTTTCAAAGGTGTGCTCTTCAGTGGCCTAACTTTCTTCCACTAGGTCCCACCTCCTATAGGCTCCACCACTCCCAATAGTACCACAGTCTGGCTACCAAGCCTTTACCATATGGGCCTTTGGGGGACATTCAAGATCCAAACCATAACAAACATATTTTACTTTAAAAAATATTTTATTAGTTCAATAAAATTGTGCCCAATAAAATTAGAGACACAATATTTTTCTATTATCTTTCTACAACTAAAGGAGAAGTTGCTATTATAATTTCAGGACCCTGTTCTTGTTCACATACCTGGAAGTCTTTTGGTAAGATGTTCTTGGGGCACAGGCACCATGATGGAGTCATTCTGAAATATGTTCACTTGGCAGAGTCCCTCATGCTGTTTGTAAAATATAAAGTGTAGAAGATGTTTTTTGTGACCCTCTCATATCCTTTAAGCTTACTTAAGCATCAGTGTACAATTTCCCTGTACCTTGAAAACCTCCCATCTCAAGAACCTTGGCTCTTTGCTTGAAGACTTTCTTTTGGACAGTAATTTTCCTAGCTCTCTGAATGTGGAAGGTCTCAAGTGCTGGGGATTCCATAAGTTACCTTCAACCAGTGAAACAGGAGTTCATAGAGCAGCATTCCAACTTGTCCCCTTTTCTGTCAAACATTTTGAATTGTGTTCTACATTTTCTCAAAGGACCCCAGGGGAATTGCACTCAGTTTTCTCACAGTTGTAATACCTTCCTTTTTTTTTTTTTTTTTTAAGATTTCAAAATCTTTATTCTGTGCACAAAAACATAGTGAAAATGAGTTGAACAAGGGCAGACTCTGTGTTTCCATCAGTATGGAATAGTCAAAATAGCATATCTGATCAAAATTGGAATAGCATTGACCTGATGAGGAAAACAGACTGTGCGGGAGCATAAAAAACTTTCTAGAGTGAGGAAACTTCATCTTGTTTGGGGCATTATATACACATATCTATACATGTTTCATAACTCATTAAACTAAACTCTTTTTTTAGGTTACTGATGACAGCATAAATTTGACATATTTATACAAACATGAGTACATCTTATTGTAATTAGGATTCCAGTCTTGTGGTTTTACATGATGTAGAGATTCACTGTGGTGTATTCATATATGTACATAGGAAAGTTATGTACGATTCATTCTACTGTCTTTATTTTTTTAATTATTATTATTTTTTAAAATATTTATTCTTAAGTTTTAGATGGACACAATATCTTCATTTTACATGGTGCTGAGGATCGAACCCAGTGCCTCGTGCATGCTAGGCGAGCACTCTACCTCTGAGCCACAACCCCAGCCCTCTACTGTCTTTCTTATTCCCATTCTTTTCTCCCCCTTCATTCCACTTTGTTTAATCTACTGAACTTCTATCCCTACCCCCCATCAAAGAGAACACTTGACCTGTGGTTTTTTGGGATTGGCTTATTTCACCTGTCAGGATAGTCTTCAGAGCCATCCAGTTACTGGCAAATGTCATAAAGCTATTCTTTTTTTGTTTAAACTTTATTTTTGTTTATTTATTTATTTTTTTATGTGGTGCTGAGAATTGATCCTAATGCCTCACGGTGACCCACAACCCCAGTTCTAAAGTCATTCTAAAATCGTTCTTTTTACGGCTGAATAATATTCCATTGTATATTGGAATATATATGCCACATTTTCTTTATCCAGTCATCTGTTGTAGGGCACCTATGTTGGTTCCATAGCTTAGATATTGTTAATGAACTGCAATAAACGTTGATGTGGCTGCATCACTGTAATATGCTATTTTTAAGTCCTTTGGGTATATCCTGAAGAGTGTGATAAATGGGTCAAAGACCAGTGGAAAAGAATAGAAGATACAGAGACAAACCCACATAAATATAGTTATCTCATACTGGACAAAGTCACCATCAACATCTATTGAAGAAAAGATAGCTTATTCATTGGCGCTGACAAAACTGGAAATCCATATGTAGCAGAATGAAATTGAACCCCTATTTCTCACTCTGTACAAAATTCAGTTCAAAGTATACCAAAGATGTAGACATTAGACCAGAAATCCTACATCTATTAGAAGAAAATATATTTTCTAGTAGAAAATATATATATCTACTATATGTAAAATATATATCTACTATATTTCTAGCAGAAAATATATATCTATTGTGTTGGCTTAGGAACCAGCTTCCTTAACAAGACTCCTAAAGTGCAAGAAATAAAATCAAGAATCAATAAATGGAATGGATTCAAACTAAATGGCTTCTCCTCAGCAAAGAAAACAATTAAGAATGTGATCAGAGAGTCTACAGAAAGGGAAAAAATCCTTACCACATGCACCTCAGATAGAGCACTAATCTCCAAGATATAGAAAGAACTCAAAAAACTTAACACCAAAAAAACCAAATGACCCAATCAATAAATGGCCTAAGGAACAGAACAGACACTTCACAGAAGAAGAAATACAAATGACCAAAAACATGAAAAAAAGTTCAGCATCATTAGCAAGTAGGGTAATGCAAATCAAAACTACACTGAGGTTTCATCTCACTCCAGTCAGAATGGCAATTATTAAGAATACAAGCAATAAGTGTTGGTGAAAAGGTACACTCATACATTGTTGGTGGGACTGCAAGTTGGTGCAACCACTCTGGAAAGCAGTATGGAGATACTTCAGAAAACTTGGAATGGAATCACCATTTGACCCAGTTAGCCCACTCTTTAGTTTATACTCAAAGGACTTAAAATCAGCACACTAGGGTGATGCAGTCATGTCAATGTTTATAGCAGCTCAATTCACAATAGCTAAACTGTGGAACCAACCTGGATGTCTTTCAACAGATGAATGGATAAAGAAAATGTAGTAATATACACAATGGAATATTACTCAGCCTTGAAGAAGAATCAAATTTTGGCATTTGGAGGCAAATGAATGGAACTAGAGAATAGTATGCTAAGTGAAATAAGCCAATCTCAAAAAAACCAAAGGCCAAATGTTTTCTCTGATTAGCAGATGCTGATCCATAGTGGGGTGGGGGGTGAGGATGGGAAGAATGAAGGAACTTTGGTTTGTGTAGAGGAGAGTGAGGGGAAGAGTGGAGTTGTGGGGATGGAAAAGACAATAGAATGAGGCAGACATGATTACTCTACATACACGTATGATTTCTACTGGTGACTCTGCCCTGTGTACAGCCAGAGGAATGAGAAGTTGTGCTCTGTTTGTGTAAATAAGTCAAAATGCATTCTACTATCCTGTATAACTAATTAGAACAAATTTAAAAAAAAGAAGAAAAAAATAATCAATAATTGGCATGGTATCAAACTAAAAATCTTCTTCACAACAAAGAAACAAACATGAACATGAAGAGACAGCCTGCAGAATGGGAGAAAATCTTTGCCACCTGCACCTCAGATAGAGCAAAAAAAAAAAGCTTAACACCATATCTCCAGGATATATAAAAAATCAAAAAACTAAATACCAAAAAAATCAAATAACCCAATTAAGGTAAAGGAAGTGAACAGGCACTTCACAGAAGAAGAAATACGAATGATCAACTAATATATGAAAAATTGTTCAAAATCCCTTGTAATTAGAGAAATATAAATTAAAAGTACACTGAGATTTCATCTCACTCCAATCAGAATGGCAACAATTCAGAATACAATCAGTAATAAACATTGGTGAGGATGTGAGGAAAAGGGTACACTCATACCTTGCTGGTGTGACTGCAAATGGTAACTCATTCTTTCATGCATCTTTGACTGGCATTCCTATCTTCCTTGACTTGTTTCCCAATGCATGTGCTTTCCAAACTGCTTGTCCCCAGGACTTTGTCTCAGAATCTGTTTTCTGGAAATTTCAATAGAAAGCACTGTATGAACCTGGAAACTCTACAGTACCATCAGTCTTATTGGGAATTCAAAAGCCGTAGTGGGCCCCAAACTACTTGAGGGATGGGACAGTAACTTTCTAAATCTCAACAAGAAAAGGATTTATAAATATGATAGGCCAAGAAAATAGATGCAACACACACACACACACACACACACACACGCACTGTGACAGAAGATAGTATCATTTTAACACTGTATTCCAGATCACAGATTAAATAATAAGGAATAGGAAAATCTGGGAAACAATGGAAGCCCAAATCATTAAAATATTATACTTCTATAAAGGGCAAATAAAATTTAATGTATTTATTGCTAATTTTTTGATATATATTTTAAATAAAGCTAATCATGTTTTAAGATAACTGTGGAATCAAAAGTAGGCTGATTTCCTGCTTAACCTTAGCAAAAATGGAAGAAAATTGGAATGTGGTTCACTCGTCCAAAGACAACCATGTAGACAGGGAAGATAAAAAATTGAGCTTGATTGCATTCTCTGATAGAGAAGAGGCTCCTGGCTTACCTCCCACATTTTCATAGAAGATCCAAAATAATTTTTTTTAAAAAGAAAAAGGTAGAGGACTTATCTAATCTGATTTCAAGAGTTTTTAGAAATTAAGTATTAAAGTCAGTGTTTATTAGCATAAGAACAGATCCATAAATCAATGGAACAGAATAGAGAATCAAGAAATGGACCCATGCATAAATAGTTTTTCAACAAAATTCACCCAAGGGGGAAAATCTTTCTTAATAAAAGATGCTTAAACACTAAATATTCATTTAGAAAAACATGAACTTTGACTCTTACTTCATTGTATTCACAAAATTAAGATGGATCATAGATCTAGAAATAAAACTAGAACCATAAAGCATTAAGAGGTTAACTTAGGAGATTGTTGTTTTGATTTTAGAGTATGCAAAGAGTTTTAGGCAAAAACTCATTAATCGTTAAAAATAATAAACTTAGCTTCATAAAAGTATTACCATTAAAAATGAATAAACGTCAGATGTGGTGGTGCACACCTATAATCTCAGCGACTCAGGAGGCTGAGGCAGGAGGATTGCAAGTTCAAAGCCAGTCTCAGCAATTTAGTGAGGCCATAGGCAACTCAGTGAGACCCCGACTCTAAACAAAATACAAAGAAGTTCTGGAGAATGTGGCTCAGTGGATAGTTCAATCCCCGGTACCAAAAACAAACCAACCAACAACAAAAAAACAAAAACAAAACAAAAAAACAAAAGACTTGAGTAGATATTTCTTCAAAGAAAATAATATACAATGGCAACAAGTACATGAAAAGATGCTCTACATCTGTATCATTGGGGAAATTCAGATAAAAAATTTAGATACCACCACTTCACACCCAATATGATGAATATTATATAAAAACAAAATACAAAAATAACAGGTGTTGGTGAGGATGTGGAGAAATTGGAACCCTAGTGCACATGTGAAAATGTGACATGGTATAACTGCTGAGGAAATCAGTATGGCAGTTCTTTAAAAACACGAAATTACCTATGATCCTGCAATTCCATTTCTGACTATGCAGTGGTCTCACTTTCTGAGATTCCAGTTACCCATGATCAGCCATGATCTGAAAATATAAAATGGAAAATTCCAGAAATAATCAATTTATAAGTTAAAATTGCACAGTATTCTGAGTAGTGTGATGACATTTCATGTTGTCTACTCCAAACACCTGGAATGAGAATCATCTTTTTGGACATCTACTCTATACACTTCCTGCCTTTAGCTGTCTTTGTTATCAGATTGACTGTTGTGGTCACAATGCTTGTGTTCAAGCAACCCTTATTTATTTATTTTTTTAAAAAATATTTTTTAATTGTCAATGGATCTTTTTATTTCCATTTATTTATATGCGGTGCTGAGGCTCAACCCAGGACCTCACACATGCCAGGCCAGCACTCTACCACTGAGCTACAACTCCAGCCCCATCAAGCAACCCTTATTTTACTCAATCATGACCTGAAAGTGCAAGAACAGTGATGCTGGCAATTTAGAAATGCCAAAGAGAAGTTGTGATGTACTTCTTTTAAGTGAAAAGGAAAAGTACTTTACCTAATAAGGAAAGCAAAAAAGTCCTGTGCTGAAGTTGTTAAAAATCAACTGTAAGAACAAATCATCTATATAGGAAATTATGAAGAAGAAAAAAAATTCATACTTGTTTTATTGTCACACCTCAAACTACAGAAGTTATGGCTACAGTGCATGATAAATGCTTAGTTAAGATGGATAAACATTAAATTTGTGTCTGTATGTATAGGAAAACGGTTGTCTTTTGGTATCTTTGAATCCAAAGATTGATTCTAGGATCCCTCGAGATTACAAAAATTCTTGGACACTCAAATTTCTTATATAAAATGGTGCAGTATTTGCTTATAACCTATACACAGTCTCATATAATTTAGATTGTCTCTAGATTACTTATAATATTTAATACAATATTAATGCTATGCAAATAGTTTTTATACTGCATTGTCTGTGAATAATGACAAGAAAAAAGTCTGTAATGTTCAGTGCAGACACAATTTTTTTCCAAATACTTTTAACCTACAGGTTGGTTGAACTGAAGGTGCAGAACTTATGGATACAGAGGGCTGTTTACATTGGTACTATTGAAGTTTTCTGGCAACTTGAAGATATAGTCAGACTCCTATATACAAAGTAATTGAAAGCATGGACTTCAACAAACATTTACACAAGGTCTGTAATGAATTATCCCAATAGCCAAAAGATGTAAATCCAAATACAGATGAATGGATCAACAAAGTGTGATATAGACATATAAAATTAAACAGAAATTAAGTAGGAATAAAAGTTCTAACACATGCTAAACATAGATGAATCTTGAAAGATATTCTACAAAGTGAAATAAGCCAGTTATGAAACAACAAATATTTTATGATTTCACTTACACAGGGTACCCAGAATAATAGGTGAAAGGGGGTTGATGGTTGCTAGAGGTTGGGAGGAGAGAGCAATTGGAAGTTTTTGCTTAATGGTTACTGAGTTTCAGTTTGAGAAGATGAAAAAGTTCTAGAGATGTATGTTAGTGATGGCTGCACAAAAACATGAATGTATTTAATAACACTGAACTATACATATAAAAATGGTTAAAATAGTAAATTTTATTCATTTATTTTGCCATGATAATAAAAAAATTAGAATAAAAGATTCTGCTTATCTAAAGCCACCAGTAAGAAAATTAAAAGGTAAGCCAAGGACCTGTGAGAAGATGTCTACAAATCTTTTCAACAAGGGACTTATTTATAATATATATATATATATATATATATATATATATATATATATATATATCATCTACAAATAAATAGTAAGAAGACAAACAACCCGATTGTAAAGTGGCCAAAGGACATGAACAAGTTGAAAAGGTCTTCAATTTCATTTAGTTTTAAGGGAAATAAAATTAAAATAACAATCAACTACCCACTAGAATGGCTAACAAATATTATTTAAACAAAACTAAATATGGCAAGGATATGAAGGAAGCAGAAGTCTTATATATTGTTGAAAGGAGTAGGAAATAGTTTGAAAACGTTAAAGCCCTATTTGTTAGTTTCAAGATATACCTAAAAACCCAGAAATTCTTCTTCTAGGTGTACAATCACAGAAATAAAAAACATGTCTATCAAGATACTTGTACAAGAATAGTTCATTTCAGACTTATTTGTAATAACCCAAAAGGAAAATCTGCCTGAATATCAATTAACAGGAGAATGGACACATAAATTGTGATGGTGTATATCAGTACAATGAAATACTAATAAGCAACAAAGAAAACGTTCAACTGACACACAACAATATGGCTCAATCTCAAACACATTAGGTTGAGTGACAAACTAGACACAAACAAATACCTACAATATGATCCCATTTATATGAAGTTCCAGGGGAGAGAAATTAACCTATAATGATAGAAATCAGAGAAGTTTCTTTGGATGGGAGAGGATGGGGAGATTGGCTGGAAAGAGCTTGAAGATACTTCTGGGGCAATGGACATACAATATGTTTTGTTTGGAGTAGTTGTAAAGGAGTAATACAATCACCAAAAATATATCAAAGTGAATAATTTTCATTTTATTGTATATAAATTATACTTTTATTAAAATGATCTCCAAAGAAGTTGTATCAGTGAGAATAGATTAGATTACGTACCAATAAAAATACCAAATTTTAGTGAATTACTTCAAAAAAGTGTATTTCTCTTCAATCTTATTTTCATGTACCCAACTACAAGGGGACTCTGCTCATAGTAGATATTTAGCAACTTGAGCTGACAAAGCAGTCACTGTTTTGAGAGCTTCTAGTTACTATAGTGCAGAGATCAGAGTGCTTTGGAAGATTTTACACTTGCAAGTAAATGTATAGTTCAGTAATGACACAAATCGCTCTGCTTGTTTCTTGGCCAGAACTATCCATTCCATCCCTAACTCATCCCCAAGTGTGCCAGGAAGCACTATCCTCTGGCCAGCCAGAAAGCTGATATGGACTGACTCATGACCCCTCACAATCCATATGTTGAAGCTTCCCCACCCACTGTGACTGCATTTGGAGACAGGGATATTAAGCAGATAATTAAGGTTAAATGAAATCATTATGGTAGGTCTGAATCCAACAGTATGGATTCTTATAAGAAGAAGAAGAGACATCAGGTCTCTTAGTACATTTGTGCTGCTATAATAAAATTCTATAACCAGAGTAATTTATAAGTAATATAAGTTTATTTCTCTCAGTTCTGGAGACTGGGTAGTCCAAAATCAAATTAAAGCAAGTTCAGAGTCTGGTGTGGGTCCTTGAGTGCTATGTCCTCACATGGCAGAAGGGCAGAGAAGCTAAAACAGGCCTAGCTAATTTCCCTCTAGTCCTTTTGTAAGGTTACTAATCCTTTTCATGGAGGTGGAACACTCATAGCCTAATCTCCTAAAGGCCCTTAATACTGTTACATTAGTATTAAGTTTCAACATGTATTTTGGNAAAAAAAAAAAAAAAAAAAAAAAAAAAAAAAAAAAAAGGCTAAGTGAGGACATATGGAGTAAATATCCTTCTACAAACCAGGAAGAGCCCTTGTCAGCAACCAAATAAACTGGCACCTTGACCTTGGACTTCTAGTCTCCTGAACTGTTGGAAATAATTTTCTGTTGTTTATATCACTCAGTTACTCAGTTAACGATATTTTATTATGGTAGCTAGAGCCGACTAATATAGGTTGCAAGAGTAAATGAGTAAGTAAACAGAATAAACCAGAAATACCTGGTCAAATAATTTTATGTTTTTAAAGAATAGAAAACTCATATCCCATACACAATTTGCAGAACAGCTACAGGGGCAGAAAAATTAGCATTCCTAATTTCTTTAGTGAAGCTAGTGAGACTGACAGTAAAACCTGATGTGCAGATATACTTACATTATACTTATATAGGTGAAAAAAACTTAACATATCCAAATCAAATATATCAAAATACCCACATTTACTATTTGTTGGTGCCTAACATGCATAGTGAATTGTGTAGTTTAGACAAATAAACACTTAGGAATCTACTGTAGAAATCTGGAAAAATAGAAATGAACTAGGGCAGTGTTGGAGAGGGAAGAATGGAGGCAGCAGATAGAAGAGATGGCCAGGGAGAAACTGGGAGGACACAGTGTTGACTGGAATGTGGGAGAGAAGTGGGGAACCCTCTTCTCCATCAGAGGATGCAGCTAAGCTCAACTTTTTGTCTTCCTTGTCTACTTCATGGTCTTTGAATGACTGAACCATATTCCAGTTTGCTTCCATCTTTTACTAAGGTTAGGCAGGAAATCTGCCCGCTTTTGATCATATGGTTGTTATCCTAAAACAGTATTGGCCTCATGGTAAATATATAAAAAATGGCAATAAATATATCAGACTTTATTTGTACTTTATGTAAGTGTAAGACTTTAATGATTTTGGCTTCCCTCAATCCACTTCCCCTGATTTTCCTATTCTTTATTATTTATTCTGTGACCTAAAGTGTGGTGTTAAAATGATACTATCTTCTCTCGCAGTGTGTGTGTGTGTGTGTGTGTGTGTGTGTGAATGTGTGTTTTGTATTCATTTCTCTTAGTCCATTAGATTTGTTAATGACATATCCTCTCTTACTTGGGTTTAGTGATTTTCTTTAACTTATGATCCCCTTCAAGTAAGTAGTTTTAGGGCCCACCTGATTTTATCTGTTTATTTATTGTTTGAATGACAGTGTCCCCATTTATTACTTGGTAATTTGTGCAAATCCATTGCAAAACTTTCACACTCACACCAAATTCATTTGGGTGAATATTTTCTCAAATGATTTATGTGAGTTTGATTTTGCTCTTGAAGATTGGCTACTCAGAATACAGGTTGAGCATCCTTAGTGTGAATCCCTATTTGAAAATTCCTACGTAGATTTTTTGGTTTAGAGATGCTCAACTGGTAGAGTTCTATGCAAATATTCCAGAATCTGAAAACCTCCAAAATCTAAAACACTTCTGGTCCCAACCATTTCTGAAAAGGGATATTCAACCAATATAGCACTTGTTATACAGTCCAGTGGTGATTCCTCTCTCAGTTCTTGTCTTTGTGCCTGCAAAGGAGCTTCATGATGCGACCTCGGTTCAAATACATTTATTATTTTATTTTATTTAGTTTTAAAAGGCTGGAGATAAAACCCAGGGTCTTGCACATGCTAAGCAATTGCTCTACCACTGAGCTACATCACCAACCCTTCATATGTATTTTAATCTAACCTTTCCTATCCACCTACCCCCAATCTCATTTCCATAAAAAAACCTAGAATATGAGTTAATGCTTAACTGGCACCATGTCAAAATATATGTGAAGGAGAGGAAGGATAGGAGGTAGACATTTTGAAAAAGCAAAGGGTAATTTGAGAGTAGTGAGATTTAGGTAAATAATTAAACTTAAAAATTTTCCCTTTATAATTAAGATAGTATTTATGTATAAATCTTTCACCTCTTTTGTTAGGTTGATTCCCAAGTATTTTATTTTTTTTGAGGATATTGTGAATGGAGTGTTTTTCCTCATTTCCGTTTCAGAAGTTTTGTCGCTGATATACAGAAATGCCTTTGATTTATGCGTGTTGATTTTATATCCTGCCACTTTGCTGAATTCATTTATTAGTTCTAGTAGTTTTTTTGTAGA